>NC_092158.1:19947111-20192111 GCF_045791955.1 Oncorhynchus clarkii lewisi
TGGAGAGGGTGGTGGAGGGGGCAGTGTGTTTTTACAAGCCTTACTTAATCCCTCTGAGCAGCCAATGCAGGGCAGCTGGGAGCAGTGTAATGTTTAAACTGTATGGTAGTAAGCTAAAGAGTCTGTCTGGGAAGGAGAAGGGTAATGTAAGAACACTCTATGGGACATTTCCACTAAGGATTTACCAAGGTGTTTAAGTGACTTTTCTGTTTCCATCTACGTGGACCGACACCCGTGTCTCACTCGCCAAGATGACAACCTGCTCTGACTTGGAGCCAAGGCAAGGCCCTGGGTACTTTTCATCTGTCATTTACATAACAATGGCTAACTATGAACGTTAACACCTCCTCACAAAGCAACAGTCTTGAGTGATGCAGAGGTTGTTGATACTGCTCACCACAAGTCTTTAGGAAACACAATAACACTAGAGCTCAGATTATCATAAAACACTGGCGATACCCTGGTGTGGGGGTAAGTCTAGATGGAAAAGCACGATTCTCATATTAATTAACGGAACGACATTGACTACACTCCCAAGATGTATATTTCACTAATATTTCAAATGAGGAATATTGTGAAATGTATTGGTGTGGTGCATGATAACTTAGCCAGACCAGAAGGGAGCTAGCTGCTGTAAATCACAGAGAACTCAGGAATAGGGCTCCACAAGGACTCTAATATCGTAGTACTTCAAAAGGCTTGAACTCCTGCCTGTCCCATTGATGCACCCAGCCAGTCTCATTCCTTTTGCTGAACCACTAACAGATTCTATGACTGGTCACCTGCAGTTTGACCAGGTCTCAAGTTCTCTCCTGATTGGCTCTGTAGTCAAGATGCAGCTGTGGATTTCTGATTGGTGCCTAGGATGGAGCAGACTGGATATAACCTGGTTTCTGGGAATGTGCTTGACCATTAACCACAGACGGACTTACTGAGACAGAAAAACAGGGCCAAAAACAGGGCCAAAAAGGCTTAGGCTAAAATTCTAACAATGTATTCACAGACACAAAAAAATGCATGAGCTCTTCTCCTTTAGGATGACCTTGTATAGCTAGGAACTGTAAGACACCTGCTACTGTTTGTTGTTTTTTCTTTACCAGTGAAACTTATTTTTAGACATGGCTTGCTTCCTGATATAACAGTTTCCTTCATGCAACATTAAATGTGTTTTATACTAAACTGGGAGAGTACATTTACACCACCTGGCCCTGTCAATACATGTCTACAATAAATGATCCAGTTCCAATTAGGGTTTTGAAGGCGCTTGCACTTCGTAACAGCCTCAGGTCAATGCAACACTGTCTAACCTGTATGAAACAGTTGCAACAGGGTCTAGCCTAACCAGTAAGATAAAGTTGCAGCAAAATAGGCTAACCTGTAACAGACCGGAGGTGTCAGGTGAGGACATGCCTTTAGAGGATTACTGTCTGGTCTGTCTCCTATTTCAAAACAAAAATATGCACTTGGGCCGTGAGAAACAGGGGGGCGGGGAGGAGGTGCATAGGGAAGGGTAGCTGGGACTAGGATGTACTCTATGAACTTTAAAGACACAGCTGGAAGCGCTGAGCAAGACTTTTTAATTACTGTAGACACTCCACTTAATTCCTGATCATTCTTGATCAAGTATGTTTGTTTATTCCATGTGTAACTCTGTTGTTTTGTGTCGCCCTGCTTTGCTTTATCTTGGCCAGATCACAGTTATAAATTAGAACTTGTTCTCAACTAGCCTACCTGGTTAAATAAAGGTGAAATAAAAAAAATATATATATATATATCGCAGGCATATCGTTGTAGATTAAAGGGATCCTGAAAGACATTTAGCATTGATTTGACACTAACATTGTGGTAGTCCTTGGATAAAATAACTATTATATTACAAGGGCTATTTGGCAAATGGCTGACTTCATAAAACTATTTATACTGGCATTCCAGATCTCCTTGTTTTTGTGAAAAGAATGAATGTCTGGCTCTGGAATGAATTCCACTGCAAGGTCAAGCTGACACATAGCCCTAAAATAGAATCAGGATATTTTGTTTCTATTGCTCTTGATGAGCTCTTTATAAAAAGCACAGTATGTGGTATTAATGAAAGCAAAATGAATGTGGTCTGTGGAGCTAGATGATCCACAGTAACCCCACTACTACAGTATATGAGGAGGGTTTTCTCAGTCAATAGACATAATGACACATGGGTATGGTATTGACTAAGGCTGTCCATCTATAGGCCACATAGAATATGTATGGGCCTATAGCTCAACTTGAAAAACTCTCATGAGACACTTCTCAACTAGTAAATTCATATGATGGGGTGAATTCTATGCAAAACCAGAATTCAACCAAAATATAATACATCTGTTATTAAAAAGGCAGGTCTTCAACAGCTTCAGATATTTTTTTCATGAGTGAACACTTTGGAAAGTGTGTTTAAATGTATTCAGTCCAAGACTCTTCCACAACCGCCAATGGCATGTTTCGCCAGGGAGAATGAGAGTTGACTATCGGATCACAGTTTAGATAATGTTCTATCTACTAACACTAACGGGACCAGTGGAAACAGTAAACTGTAGCCAATCTTGTGGACAGAATATTATTATTTTTAATAGCAAAGCAAGTGTGAGAAGTGGTTATGTGGGTGTTAACTATCAAAGAGGATGGTTACAGAGATACGGACGGACTGTTCCTAAGCAACCCAAATGTGAAAAACACCCACGGGTTTCAACTCCCACTGTTAAAATACATTAGTCAGCCATAAGCAATGGTTATGTTTTACAACAACAGCATCAGATACAATACCCTGTTATTTGTGGAAATAATATTTGTATATAGTCTCTCACTTTTATAATTACAAGCTAATAAAGGTTTCTAGGTTTATAATCTACATATCTTATCTTCCGTATGTCATATGGGCACATTAATAGTACTAAGCACAGAGTACTTCCTATAGACAATCACACCCCAAAACTGCCTTGGGCCTCTTGAAAACTCAAAGTATTCCAGTGACTCAGAAGGAATCTTCAACTCCTACATATTTCAGTGAAGGTATTCTGCCTTAAAAATCCACCTGTCAAAAACATTGGAACAGTTCTGAAATGTACATTGATTTATGAAATGTAATGTGTTCAAAAAAAAAAAACTCTAGTTGCCTGACTTTTGGTTTATCCCCAGCTTCCAGATTAGGTACGTACTCATCCAAGATGACAGATGTACCCAATTTAAAGTGTTTAAATCGCCCCCTTCATAGCCACACTTCCTCTCTGGCACTGATGCCGTCTGATTACAGTCACTGTCTTCATTTTTTATTTAAAATTTATTTAAGTAGGAAACTATTTAACTGTGACTACTGATGAGTCACACTCAATGGAAGTTAGTCACTCCCTGTAGGATCTTTAGGAAACACAGCCTGGAAAAGTCACTCCCAAATGATTCAGTCACAACTATGGAGAAACTACCATGGAGGCTGTTACTGAAATAACTTTATGGCAGAGGGCTTCATTGCTATGACAGTCACAGAGCCATACGGATCGATGAATGAATGAAAACATTCTGTCAGGCAAGAACATACCACCACAACCGCAAAACCCCATTGAAAAGTAATGCATGTTCTTACATCGCTCTTCCTAAACTTTGCTTTAAAACTCTTCATCTTAGGCCTGGTCCATACAGTTTCCCACGTATCCAGGTGAGCCTCTGAAACAAACAAAAAAAATGAGTTACACATCTTATACTTTTAATAAGTCGTCTCTAAAGTGCAACAGGAAGAGGCAACATGTGCAAATGTAACACTTTTCTCTGATTTCATGGTAACTTATTTGAGAGTTGGCCCTTATTATTATGCATGTTAACTGTGTAATTTTAACCATTTGCAATATAAACGTGTCTTGCACTCATCCGCGCAATAGCCTACCCAGCACAAATGAATAAAAACAAACTAAGGGACAGAACGTATAGGCTGATACAAAGTATCCATCGCGAGTCCCATGGCACGGTTTGAAGTTATTTTGAGGTGGTCACAGTAACGTTAGCCTGTAGCAATAGATTGCTGTATATAATTGCTACAATTAGTGCACAACGTTCAACGGCAACATATTTTATTTGTACTCTGATACATTTGTATCATTCAACCACGCTTGCTCTTTAGCAAAAGATAGGAACAGCTAGCAAGCTAACAATTCAGTCTAGCATCAACTTTGTAAATAATGTATGAACACGCTGCACACTTACCCTTTAAAAGTTGGGACTGACAGTAATATTCTGTTCGACAGCCTACAGATGACTAAATTGTCAGTCGGTAGAAATATATTAAAATAGAATCGACAAACAGAAAAGGAATAGCTAGTGTGAACAAATAGCCCGCCTAGATAGGCTATGCTGGCTAGGTTCAGGCTGAATACATTAAAAGTTGGACTATTCAAGTGCCTATCGCTCTGCTCGGAAGCTAGCTCACTGAGTGTTACTCCAGTTGAAATGGTGACGTCATTCCTCCCCCGTGACCAAATATTTCTGCATATTCCCAATCATGAACAAACCTTTTGTAGGCTAAATGTGCAATTGAATTATAGTCTTGTGTTTATTGTAATATTTGACAACAATTACAACAGGTAAACACTGTTTACAACACCAACGTGACTGATCACACTTCTCTAATAGGTAGACAGCAATAGCATATACGCAAAGGCACACTACATTTCTCCTAAAGGCTGCACCCCATAGGTACGCGCAAAAATAGCAACACTACTGTATAAGCTACAAATAGACAGTGTTCTGCCCTTCTGTCTATTTTTCATATTTTCTCCGATGCAAATCTATTCTCTCACTGTTAACATTAATTGTTTTACTTATGAGATGGTTTATGTCTGCTTTAATGCTATGTTTATCCAATGTGAACATCTGTGATATCATCAGGCTCTTGCTCTCTCAGCTCAGCAGAATGATTTACTATACAAACATTTAGAAACCAAACATCAGTGCAATCTAGCCTCACCAGATATATAGGCCATTTCATGGTAGACCTACAGCATTTGAATCATGCATGAAGCCATGTTACAAAGACATCTGGCTGGATTAATGAAGCAACAAAAGTTGCCTGTGGTAGCCTACATCTGTCCATCTAATCCACATTACCATAAAGGCTGTCACCAGCCTGGTTAGATTTTTGTTCTACAGTCAAGGCCACCAGACATAAGCGACTTAAGCGGTCTCTTAGAGCCCCTGGCCACTAGGAGGCCCCAGACCAATTTGAAAATAAATATATTTAATAATATATATACAGTGGGGAGAACAAGCATTTGATAACCTGCAAAATCGGCAGTGTTTCCTACTTACAAAGCATGTAGAGGTCTATAATTTTTATCATAGGTACACATCAACTGTTAGAGACGGAATCTAAAACAAAAATCCAGAAAATCACATTGTATGATTTCTAAGTAATTAATTTGCATTTTATTGCATGACATAAGTATTTGATCACCTACCAACCAGTAAGAATTCCGGCTCTCACAGACCTGTTAGTTTTTCTTTAAGAAGCCCCCTGTTCTCCACTCATTACCTGTATTAACTGCACCTGTTTGAACTCGTTATCTGTATAAAAGACACCTGTCCACTCACTCAATCAAACAGACTCCAAACTCTCCACAATGGCCAAGACCAGAGAGCTGTGTAAGGACATCAGGGATAAAATTGTAGACCTGCACAAGGCTGGGATAGGCTACAGGACAATAGGCAAGCAGCTTGGTGAGAAGGCAACAACTGTTGGCGCAATTATTAGAAAATGGAAGAAGTTCAAGATGACGGTCAATCACCCTCGGTCTGGGGCTCCATGCAAGATCTCACCTCGTGGGGCATCAATGATCATGAGGAAGGTAAGGGATCAGCCCAGAACTACACGGCAGGACCTGGTCAATGACCTGAAGAGAGCTGGGACCACAGTCTCAAAGAAAACCATTAGTAACACACTACGCCGTCATGGATTAAAATCCTGCATCGCAGGCAAGGTCCCCCTGCTCAAGCCAGCGCATGTCCAGGCCCGTCTGAAGTTTGCCAATGACCATCTGGATGATCCAGAGGAGGAATGGGAGAAGGTCATGTGATCTGAGACAAAAATAGCTTTTTGGTCTAAACTACACTCGCCGTGTTTGGAGGAAGAAGGATGAGTACAACCAAGAACACCATCCCAACCGTGAAGCATGAAGGTGGAAACATCATTCTTTGGGGATGCTTTTCTGCAAAGGGACAGGATGACTGCAATGTATTGAGGGGGGGGATGGATGGGGCCATGTATCGTGAGATCTTGGCCAACAACCTCCTTCCCTCAGTAAGAGCATTGAAGATGGGTCGTGGCTGGTTCTTCCAGCATGACAAAGACCCGAAAGACACAGCCAGGGCAAATAAGGAGTGGCTCTGTAAGAAGCATCTCAAGGTCCTGGAGTGGCCTAGCCAGTCTCCAGACCTGAACCCAATAGAACATCTTTGGAGGGAGCTGAAAGTCCGTATTGCCCAGCGACAGCCCTGAAACCTGAAGGATCTGGAGAAGGTCTGTATGGAGGAGTGGGCCAAAATCCCTGCTGCAGTGTGTGCAAACCTGGTCAAGAACTACAGGAAACGTATGATCTCAAACACAGGTTTTTGCACCAAATATTAAGTTCTGCTTTCTGATGTATCAAATACTTATGTCATGCAATAAAATGCAAATTAGTTACTTAAAAATCATAATGTGTTTCTGGATTTTTGTTTTAGATTCCGTCTCTCACAGTTGAAGTGTACCTATAAAAATTACAGACCTCTACATGCTTTGAAAGTAGGGAAACCTGCAAAATTGGCAGTGTAAGTAGGGAAACCTGCAAAATCGGCAGTGTATCAAATACATGTTCTCCCCACAGTATATAGGAACTCAGTTAGCTCTCAACTTACTGTTAATAGTTAGAACAGTAGAAAAGTGCAAGGTTGGAATTTGGTTGTTCATCAGCAGTTTTTCTCTTATGTCAGTCACTGACAGTCACTCAGCTAACAATTTAAGATTGGTAAATTAGTCAAACCAGCTATCTAAACTTGTAGTAATCATGGACGAATACTAACTGGGAACGGAAGGCACGAAACCAGGCTGCCTAAGTATGGTTCTCAATCAGACACAACGATTGACAGCTGCCTCTGATAGGGAACCATACCAGGCCAAACACAGAAATACAAACAGAATACCCACATCACACCATGGCCAAACTAGAAACATACAAAGCAATCTACGGTCAGGGCGTGACACAGGGGACTTCCAGTTGGCTCCGATTGATTTGTATCACTCTCACTCAGATATTATCAATATGGCATAAGTCCTGGCAAAATGTGTAGAATTGCAAGAAATTATCTGTAAAATTGCACATTTTTTCTCTCTACCCCATGGCAAAATGAGTAGAATTGCATGAAATTTGTAAAATTGCAAAAAAATCTCTGTCCCATGGCAATTGTGTAGAACTGCAGAAAGCTTGCTTTAAAACTGCAACACTTTCTCTACGTCCCATGGCAAAAGGTGTAAAATTGTAAAATTGAAGGACATTTTCTTTAAAACATTTATTTTCTCTCTGTCATCAACAGGAGGGACACTAAAAAAAAATTCCCGCAAGGTAGATCTCGCTCAGGGCCCGAAAAGCCTAGGGTCGGCCCTGCCTACAATACCGGGCTGGAACAAAAACATGCACACCCTATAGGTCTCAACGCAACGACCAGTACTGAAGAACAGCCTCTACCAGTCTGACCTCAACTTTGCCTCAGCATATTGGATATTGAGCTAACTCTACCCTGGAGATTAAAGGAGCATCATTGCTCAAGTCTCATTCATGATGTAATAGCAGTGAAATATCATCCACTGAGAGTTTTATGACAAGACTTTAGCAATTGACGAGGGGCATGAGCAAAAAGGGATTCAATAGTATCGGTCTTCTTTTTTTCCATTCTGTTTAACTGTTAACAGAGATGGGCAATTACTGCACCAAAACCCTCCTTCTATGTGGGCTTTGTAGTCAGGACTGCATAATACCCGGAGTGAGATTGCATCAATGTTGCACGCTCTGCAGGGATTACACTGTTGGTGCTGTTACAATATGGGAAGTGCTTTCTATAAATCTGTCCAGTAGATGGTGGTAATGCTCTGTAATTTCCTCTCTACTCATTCATCCTCACTATGGTGCTGAGATAGTGTAGGGGTGTGTGGGCTGTAAAGTGCAAGATGCTCTGCTCTCGAGATATATACACTCAGTGGACAGTTTATTAGGAACACCCATCTAATACCGGGTCAGACCCCCCATTGCCTCCAGAACAGCTACAGATATGCTGTGGCGTTCAAATGTTGCACAATTGGTATCAAGGGACCTAACGTGTGCCAGGAAAAAATTCCCCACATCATTACACCACCACCACCAGCCTGTACCGTTGACACCAGGCAGAATGGGGCCATGGACTCATTCTGCTTATGCCAAATCCTGACGCAACAGGAACTGGGATTTGTCGGACCAGGCATTGTTTTTCCACTCCTCAATTGTCCAGTGTTGGTGATCGCATGCCCACTGGAGCCGCTTCTTGTTTTAAGCTGATAGGACTGGATCCCGGTGTGGTTGTCTGCTGCAATAACCCATCCATGACAAAGACCAACGAGTTGTGTGTTCCGAGATGCCAGTCTGCACACCACTGTTGTACTGTGCTGTTATTTGCCTGTTTGTGGCTCACCTGTTAGCTTGCACGATACTTGCCATTCTCCTTTGACTTCTCTCATCAACGAGCTGTTTTCGCCCACAGGACAGCCTCTGACTGGATGTTTTGTTGTTTGTCGCACTATTCTCGGTAAAACCTAGACCACCTTGTGTATGAAAAGCCCAGGAGGCCGTCCATTTCTGAGATACTGAAACCGGCGTGCCTGGCACTGATGATCATATCACGCTCAAAGTGACTTCGGTCACCCGTTTTGCCCATTTTAACGTCCCATCTAACAGCAACTGAATGCCTCAATGCCTGTCTATCTGGCTATTAGATGGCCACTCTCTGGCCTCTCTTGGCCTAGAGAAGAGATTGCTTGGCTCGGTCATAGTGGGGAGACTATAAAGACACTCCTGACTTGTAAAACGACTAACCAACATCTAAAACTGACCCTTACCTTAACCTTAGCCTTAACCAAACCACTAAACCTAACCGTAACCCTAAACCTAACCCTAATCCTAACTTTAATTTAATTTGACCCAATTCGGTAATAAAATGTTGGTTTGCAGGTCAGGAGTGTCCGTATAGCCTTTTCTGTCAAGAGTAGAACCCACCTTTAGGCTTCTACTCTTGGATTTAATAAACTGTCAGCTCTTACATTGATTGAAGCCTTTTTCCAGAAGCCTTTTCGGCGAGCATTACTTTGACATGACACATCCACAGAAAAGGATCTCATGATAGCACAGCAGTCATATTTCAACATTTTGTATGTTTATCTTGATATTTTCCCCCAATTTCCACAGGTCTTTTGGGAATAAGATTGGTACTGAAAGTCCTGCTGCAGTCCTACAGCAACGAGAATTCTGCTCCCATGAGTCTCTCCTCTCATTAATATTTTAGTCCTTTTCATCCATCCTTAGTCTGATGTTGGTGTTGTAATATTTGGAAAATCAAGAATACCACTATATTCATTTTAGAAATAATGGTAGACCGAGAATAGTGTTATTGTCGGAGAAAATAAATCCTTCAAACTAGCTGCTTTTCTTGTTTTATGGATTTTGTAAATTATTAAGTGACAGGACCTGTTTTACTGCATAATGAAATATATTTTGCAAACAAAACAAAAGTTAAAAGTTATTATTGTGCTTGTCCTTGCTGTGGTCTTCGCTGTGCTGTGGTCTTTATACTGTAGTTCATTCTTGCCCTGTGAATCTTCACATCTTTGCATAACGTCAATGTGCTATGGGCATCCAAAATCTGTGTGAACAAATCCAGCGACTAGCATGTACTGCCCAGCCCAATGCTTAATGTTTACCTCACCTCATCCATGTAGCCTACCTAATGTAGCCTGCCTAAGTTTCAAGTCAGCTTGAGAATGCATTGAAAAGCCCACTGAAAAGCCCCTCTCTATTTTTCATTGAAACATGCATCCTCTAGAAAGGAAAAGAAAACTGTCAGGAAAAAGTTGGCACCACTCTAGTTGCACATTTGATCTTTCATGCAAAGTAGCTAGACCTCATGGCATCTGACTGGTTCATAAGGTAATTAACCATGGAAAAATGCCCACACAGTATGTTGCAAAAAAGTGGTAATAAATAGAGTTAGATCTATCAGTACCCCCACACACCATACCTGGCAAGCGTCTGCCTTTGTTGTCTTGACTTTGTTGTCTTGACTCTTGCCACTTGGGGCGGCAGGGTAGCCTAGTGGTTAGAGTGTTGGGACTAGTAACCAGAAGGTTGCAAGTTCAAATCCCCAAGCTGACAAGGTCATTCTGCCCCTGAACAGGCTGTCATTGAAAATAAGAATTTGTTCTTAACTGACTTGCCTAGTTTAATAAAGGTAAAAATAAGAACACAAATACCCCCCTACTGTTCAGCACCAGGTAATTATCTTGTGATGATGAAATCCAGACTTTTTCTTTTAAAGGTAATATACTATACCACATCCTATGTCTGAAATGGATATTGGTGTATCTTGCACTACATGATGCAAGCATCCTCATGGAATCTTCAATAAACAAATACATTCAGACATCAACCTGAAAAGAACTATTGATGTCGCATGTTCTACTAATGAGGCCCTAATGTGTCTACAGTTGCTGTGATTAATTCAACTTGATCAACATGATGTTTTCTGCCTATGTTTTGTCACTGTAGGTGCCCGGCATATAGTACTCCTCTATGTCCACCCACTGTGTGTCTTTGCTGCTCGTCAGAGTGAGCTCCAAGGAGGGCTGTCACTGATTTCTTAGACTCCCCAAAGAAACTGTAATTCAAGGCACAGTTTTTCTTGTTCACATAATGCAGTATACTTTCATCTGAACTGGCCATTTCTAAATAGTATAATCACACACAATATAAATGAAAGCAAAAAAACTATTATTTTTACAGTACGGTGTATGTATGGTATCCTTGCCTGAACTCTGTAAATATGATACTGTATTACCATGGTGTTAATACAGGCTATCAGTCAATTAACCTACCCCTTACAGTATCACCGCCTGGTATGGCAACTGCACCGCCAGTAACTGCAGGGCTCTCAGAGGGTGGTGTGGTCTGCACCGGGGGCACATTGCGTGCCCTCCAGGACACCTACAGCACCCGATGTCACAGGAAGGCCAAAAATATCATCAAGGACATCAACCATCCGAGCCACAGCCTGTTCACCCCGCTACCATCCAGAAGGCGAGGTCAGTACAGGTGCATCAAAGCTGGGACCGAGAGACTGAAAAACAGCTTCTATCTCAAGGCCATTAGACTGTTATATAGCCATCACTAGCCGGCTACCACCCGTTTACTCAACCCTGCACCTTAGAGGCTGCTGCACAACATACATAGACATGAAATCACTGGTAACTTTATTAATGGAACGCTAGTCACTTCAATAATGTTTACATACTGCTTTACTCATTTCATATGTATATACTGTATTCTATTCTACTGTATTTGAGTCAATGCCACTCCGACATTGCTCGTCCTCAAATTTATACATTACTTAATTCCATTCTTTTACTTTTATATTTGTGTGTATTGTTGTGAATTGTTAAATACTACTGCACTGTTGGAGCTAGGAACACAAGAATTTCGCTACACCCGCAATAACATCTGTTAAATATGTGTATGTGACCAACACAATTTGATTTGATTTGATTTGAGCTGCTGTTAGAACCCACTGGTCTCGGAGTCCCTCCACAAAGGTGACTATATCGACCTGAAGGGACACCATCTTTATAGACCTCATTATAGACCTGAAGGGACACCATCCATGGCTTGGAGTGAGGCTTGACCTCATGTCCTCCCACGATGGTAACCTCAGAGCAAGCTGTGTCACAGTAGATACAATACAGCACAGTGCTTTAGAGTAACACAACGTGACAGCCACTGACAGATTGAAAGATGGACATAAAGGTAACTACTTGCTAATTTCCAAACAGAGGCAATCAAGAGGGTGGTTTGCACTAGTGTTCCCCAAAACATATGATTCTGCTGAATCTCTCCATCCTGTGGCCTGGTAGAGCAGCCCACTGAGTCCATGGAAGAAGGCACCTTGTATGTGTTCAGCACGAGGGGTGAGGGGGCTGAGATAAGACAGGGCTCTGCTTTTACTGTGGTTATTTTTTTTCTCTTGTGGTTTTGATCTTCAAGTTTGGAAAATACAAACTCATAGCCAATATGCTGTTCACACCACCTGCAGACGATACCTTGGTTTTGACAACTTTGACTTGAAAGATGTTTTTTCAAGACTGTGTTTCTGGTCTCTTTCCGACTGTTACACTGCTTGCAAAAAGTGTGAACTAGCTGGAGAAACGTGTCATGTGTTTTAGCACGTACAGTATTTACAGTGCCCTCCGTAATTACTGGGGCAGTGAAGCATTTTTTGTTATTTTAGCTCTGTACTCCAGCACTTTGTATTTTAAATTATACAATGGCTATGAGGTTAAACTGCAGACTGTCAGCTTTAATTTGAGAGTATTTTCATGCATATTGTGTGAACCGTTTAGAAATTACAGAACATTCTGTACATAGTCCCCCCATTTTCGGGGAGAAAAAGAATTATGGCAAATTCACTTATGTTTTTTCAAGTATTCAAAAGTTTAGTATTTGGTCCCATATTCCTATATTCCCATAAATCAAGTTTGTGACTACAAACTTATTGGATGCATTCGCTGTTTGTTTTGGTTGGGGGTTTTTTCAGATTATTTTGTGCCCTATAGAAATTAATGGATAAATAATGTATTGTGTCATTTTGGAGTCACTTTTATTGTAAATAAGAATGGAATATGTTTCTAAACAGTTCTACATGAATGTGGATGCTGCCATGATTACGGAAAGTCCTGAATGAATTGTGAACAATGATGAGTGAGAAAGATACAAATACATAGATAGCAACTTGTCAAGACGCTGACTGTCCACGTGGTCACTTTTAAATGTTTCTAAACACTTCTACATTAATGTGGATGCTACCATGATTACGGATAGTCCTGAATGAATTGTGAATAATGATGAGCGAAAACGTTACAGATGCATAAATATCATACACCCCCCAAAATGCTATCTTCCCCTGCTATTGCAATGGTGAAAGGTTAGCGTGACTTGAAAGTATGATATTTGTGCGTCTGTAACTTTCTCAGTCTTAAATATTCATGATTAATTCAGGACTATCCGTAATCATGGTAGCATCCACATTAATGTAAAAGTGTTTAGAAACATTTAAAAGTGACCACGTGGACAGTCAGCGTCTTGACAAGTTGCTATCTATGTATTTGTATCTTTCTCCCTCATCTTAACTGTTTAGAAACATATTATATTCTTATTTACAATAAAAGTGACTCCAAAATGACACAATACATTATTTACCATTATAAACTGGGTGGTTCAAGGTTGCATCGTGCCTAAACATGTATTTTTACTGCTCTAATTAAGTTACTAACCAGTTTATAATAGCAATAAGGCACCTCGGGGGTTTGTGATATATGGACAATTGTCACGCCCTGACCTTAGAGATCCTTTAAATTCTCTATTTGGTAGGTCAGGGTGTGACTAGGGTGGGAAATCTATGTTTATATTTCTTTGTTTTTGGCCGAGTATGGTTCCCAATCAGAGGCAGCTGTCTCTTGTTGTCTCTGATTGGGGATCATACTTAGGCAGCCCTTTTTCCCACATTTAGGTTGTGGGATCTTGTCTTTTTGTGTTGCTTATGTTGAACTCCTAGCTTTACGTTCGTTGAGTTGTTTATTTTTTGGTGGAACATGTATAATTAAAGAAAATGTACACCTACCACGCTGCACCTTGGTCTTCATTTAACGACTCACAGCCCGGTGCGCTCGTTGCCGGCTCCTCGCATTTGCCGTGCTAGAGTTGGCTTTCAGCCAGGACGGATTGAGCCGGGTCAGCGCTCCCGGTCTCCGGTGAATCTCTTCGGCCCAGGATATCCTGCGCCGGCTCATTGCACTGTGTCTCCGGTGCGCCTTCACAGCCCAGTGCGTCCTGTGCTTGCTCCCCGCATTTGCCGGGCGAAAGTAAGCATCCAGCCAGGACGGGTTGTGCCAGCTCTACGCTCGAGACCTCCAGTGCGCCTCCACGGTCCAGTGTATCCGGTGACGGTCTCCAGCTCGGAGCCTCCAGTCGACGGTCCCCAGTCCGGAGCCTCCAGCGACAGTCCCCTGTCCGGAGCCTGCAGCGACGGTCCCCGGTCCGGAGCCTGCAGCAACGATCCGCAGTCCAGAGCCTCCGGCAATGATCCACGGTCCGGTTCCACAGAAGCGGAGGGATCAGCGTAGGGAGCGGGGGCTACGTCCCGAACAGGAGCCGCCATCGAGGGTAGATGCCCACCCGGGGGTACTGTCACACCCTGACCTTAGAGATCCTTTAAATTCTCTATTTGGAAGGTCAGGGTGTGACTAGGGTGGGAAATCTATGTTTATATTTCTTTGTTTTTGGCCAAGTGTGATTCCCAATCAGAGGCAGCTGTCTCTTGTTGTCTCTGATTGGGGATCATACTTAGGCAACCTTTTCCAACATTTAGGTTGTGGGATCTTGTCTTTTTGTGTTGCATATGTTGCACTCCTAGCTTTACGTTCATTGAGTTGTTTATTGTTTTTTGGTGGAACATGTATAATTAAAGAAAATGTACGCCTACCACGCTGCACCTTGGTCTTCATTTAACGATGGACGTTACACCAATATAGTTTGTAGAGTCACAAGCTTGATATAATCATTGAGTGCTAGGAATATGGGAAACAAATTCTAAAGTTATGAGTACTTTAATACACATAAGTGAATTTGCCCAAACTTTTGATCTCCTAAAATGGGGGGACGATGTACAAAATGTGTTGTAATTTCTAAACGGTTCACCGGATATGGATGAAAATACCTACAAATTAAAGCTGACAGTCTACACTTTAACCTCAGAGTCATTGTTTGATTTAAAATCCAAACTTTTGGAGTATAGAGCCTAAAGAAGAAAACATTCTTCACTGTCCCAAAAATTACAGAGTGCAGTGTATACATTGCATTCGGAAAGTATTCAGACCCCTTGACGTTTTCCACATTTTGTTACGTTACAGCCTCATTCTAAAAAATCTACACACACTACACCATAGTGAAAAGATAAGAAAATAATTTTCCAAATTATTTAAATAAAAACAGAAACACCTTATTTACATAAGTATTCAGACCCTTTGCTATGAGACTCGAAATTGAGCTCAGGTGCCTCCTGTTTCCATTGATCATCCTTGATTGGAGTCCACCTGTGGTAAATACAATTGATTGGACATGATTTGGAAAGACACACACCAGTCTGTATAAGGTCCCACTGTTGACAGTGCATGTCAGAACAAAAACCAAGCCATGAGGTCGAAGGAATTGTCCGTAGACCATTTGTGGTTTTAATATATAACATAAATTTGCACTATATGATTTTTAGCTCCTTGACAGGATTGTGTTGCGGTACAGATCTGTAGAAGGGTAGCAAAACATTTCTGCAGCATTGAATGTCCCCAAGAACACAGTGGCCTTGTTCATTCTTAGTGGAAGAAGTTTGGAACCACCTAAACTCTCCCTAGAGGTGGCTGCCCGGCCAAACTGAGCAATCTGTGGAGAAGGGCCTTGGTCAGGGAGGTGACCAAGAACCCAATGATCACTCTGACAGAGCTTCAGAGTTCCTCTGTGGAGATGGGAGAATATTCCAGAAGTACAACCATCTCTGCAGCACTTCACCAATCAGACCTTTATGGTAGAGTGGCCAGATGGAAGTCACTACTCAATAAAAGGCCCATGAAAGCGCGCTTGGAGTTTGCCAAAAGTCACCTAAAGACTCTCGGACCATGAGAAACAAGATTCTCTGAACTGATGAAACTAAGATTCAACTCTTTGGCCTGAATGCTCAGTGTCACATCTGGAGGAAACCTGGCACCATCCCTACGGTGAAGCATGGTGGTGACAGCATCATGCTGTGGGGAGTTTTTTCAGTGGCAGATACTGGGAGACTAGTCAGGATCAAGGGAAAGATGAGAGGAGTAAAGTACAGAGAGATGCTTGCTGAAAACCTGCTCCAGAGCACTCAGGACCTTAGACTGGGGTGAATGTTCACCTTCCAACACGACAACGACCATAAGCACACAGCCAAGACAACGCAAGAGTGCCTTCGGGACAAGACTCTGAATGTCCTTGAGTGGCCCAGAAAACTTGGTCTGGTCAGGGCGTGAGTTGGGGTGGGCATTCAATGTTGTGTGTTCTATGTGTGTTCTATGTTTTCTATTTCTGTGTGATTGGCCGGGTGTGATTCTCAATCAGAGGCAGCTGTCTATCGTTGTCTCTGATTGAGAACCATAATTAGATAGCCTTTTCCCACCTGTGTGGTGTGGGTAATTGTTTTCTGTTTTGTGTCTTTCTGCACCAGATAGAACTGTTTTGGTTTCGTTCGTGCTCTTCGTTGTTTTTTTGTGAATCAGTGTTCCGTTCAAATAATAAAGATGAACCGGTACCACGCTGCACCTTGGTCCTCCACTCCTTCCAACAGCCATTACATGGATCTTCTGAAACAACACTTGTCTAAGGCTGTTACTTAAGGTTTAACACTGTTGTTTTAATAAATGTAACCACATGTAATCTAAAATGTAATCTACGCAGTGCTGTAAAGTACTTAAGTAAAAATACTTAAGTCGTTTTTTGGGGTATCTGTACTTAACTTTACTATTATATTTTTTGACAACTTTTAGTTTTACTCCACTACATTCCTAAAGAAACTGATGTACGTTTCACTCCTTACAATTTCCCTGACAGCCCGCAATTGACTCAGCGTCGTCAGAGTTAGGGGAAGTTTGAGTTGGTTCAGTCAGGAGTTGATGGACAGTCAGAAGAGAAAATGAAATGGTAGGAGGGACATCCCAAAATCAAGTGGTTTCAGATTTCACATCCTACATCAGACAGGTGCAAAAAATGGGAACCAGGGCTTTTGCTCAATGCAAGCCATTTCGATCTCAGGGTGTCCACAGTTTATAAGCTTATCAGTTTATTGGTTTATAAGCAGAAATTCTGGTCTGAACCGGTACCAGAATCACGCAGGTCGCATAAACAGGGAACTTTACATCTAAGAGGTGTTAAAAGCTTTTTGAGAAAAGGGCTTTCTCCCCAGTGCACAAAGGAATAAACCCCACCCATTTCCACAATTTATGTTCTTAAAATATTATTTTAAATCTAACTCTAACCTTAACTCCATCCTTAACCACACTTTTAACCTTATGCCTAACCGTAAACTTAAATTAAGATCAAAAATCACATGTTGACTTTTTGGCTGTGCAATCTGACTTTTTGGCTATGGAAGCTAGTGGACTCCACCCAGTGCTTGCTTCTCAGTCAGACACAGCAGAGCAGAGATACTTCCTGTCAACACTGTTCACTCACAATGTTTATTTTTATTTTTATAACAGACACTAATGTACTATTTTCAAGGCAATGGAGTATGAGTTTGAAGATTTGATTTTGTCTCAGAGGATTTTCTAAATCTCTAATGTGTCATGTTAAATATATTGTCTTGCTTAATCCATTGTCGTTCTTGAAATGTTAGCGCTGTGTAAAGATATCAAACATTTAAAGACGCAACTCTTACACTGTAAAATGTGGCACTTTTAAACGTTTTTGACACTGACAATCAAACTTAAGTTTAGACCTAGGGCTGAGTTGTTACCTTTCTATCAGTTCAGATACAGGGGTCTTGTGCAACAGTAGATCACCTTTCATCATATTTCAGAATTCTTTGAAGAAGAGTAGCCCGAAGAAGTATATCTTATCAGCCGCACTACCTGAGATAAAAGTGTCTTGCTTAATCCATTGTTAATTAACTTTGTCTCTGTTTTAGGCCTACCTCATACCTGCAGATTATACACATATTCATCTTTATACTTTCTGTGGTGATCTTTTAAACTTCAAGACACTTGTATTTTTCTTTTCCCATTAGTTCTATCATAGACAAGCAAACAGACAATTAATGGCCAGATTGTTCTTTATGCTCTGTCAGAGATGTACAGCACACCATTCAATCCGGTTCCTTGGGCACTCAAAGTTGACATCTAAGACATTGTCAACTCAACTGTCCTTGAAAATTTTTCCAGTTGTAGACACGGATATGGACTGTTTTGTTTTTGTGCAATTAGAAATACAATTTCTGTCCTATGTAGTAACACACACACACACACACACACACACACACACACACACACACACACACACACACACACACACACAAACACTTCATTGACAAGGAAAATAGTAAGCAACTACAGTTCAGTATGTCTTTGTTCTACTTTAACTCCAGATGCTCTGGGTCTATGAACAATGGTTGGCGAAGAAAACTCACTGGAGGAAATCTACTGCAGACAACCTTTATAAAAGATGAAGAAAATCAATTGCAACTTCTATAACTGTTGCAACTGCTTTGGAACGATTGAAGGGGCCAAATGTTAGTTGCTGTTAGACACAAAAACATGTCAGATGACCTGGGAGCAAGAAAACTGCCATATGACAAAGATAATAATAACTGGGGGAGGGTGCTTATATTAGTCCTGTTACACACAAGTGTGTAATGGAAACATTTGCTTTGCATATTTCAACTCCCCGGGGCTCCATTGTACAGCACCCCTGGAGCAATTAGGGTTAAGTGCCTTGCTCAAGGGCACAGCAACACATTTTTCTAATTGTCAGCTCCAGTATTTCAACCAGCGACCTTTCAGTTACTGGCCCAACGATCTAACCTCGAGGCTACCTGCCACCAGTATAGAGTGTGAGGTTAACTGTTCAAACAAGGTATAGGGACTATGTGGTGTGTATGAGTAACTTGTGGTCATCAACCCTCTTCCCAAATTCTGAGTTGAAGATGACAGACACATAGAAAATAAGAGTTTACAAAACGTTCACAGTATCTTTCTCTCACTGTTTTATCTGATGACAATAACAGTACAACTAAAATCTAACACGGAGGCTAGCTGGCATTATACCTTATAAGAAACCTCAGGGGCCTCCCAAGGGGCCTCCCAGGTGGCGCAGTGGTTAAGGGCGCTGTACTGCAGCGCCAGCTGTGCCATCAGAGTCCCTGGGTTCGCGCCCAGGCTCTGTCGTAACCGGCCGCGACCGGGAGGTCCGTGGGGCGACGCACAATTGGCCTAGCGTCGGTAGAGATGTCCTTGTCTCATCGCGCACCAGCGACTCCTGTGGCAGGCTGGGCGCAGTGCGCGCTAACCAAGGTTGCCAGGTGTGGACACATTGGTGCGGCTGGCTTCCGGGTTGGATGCGCGCTGTGTTAAGAAGCAGTGCGGCTGGTTGGGTTGTGTATCGGAGGACGCATGACTTTCAACCTTCGTCTCTCCCGAGCCCGTACGGGAGTTGTAGCGATGAGACAAGATAGTAACTACTACAACAATTGGATACCACGAAATTGCAAGCTGATAGCAATACACAAAATAGTGGTTAGAGCATTGGGCCAGTAAGTGAAAGGTTGCTAGATTGAATCCCTGAGCTGTTGTGCTGCCCCTGAACAAGGCAGTTAACCCACTGCTCCTAGGCTGTCATTGTAAATAATAATTTGTTCTTAACTGACTTGCCAGGTTAAATACAAATATATAAAAATAGTGTGGTGTGGGGGGGAGTATATGCATTTTTTCCTAAGGAGATCGATAACAGTCCAAAGTTTGGAAGAAGAAGACACAGCTCCTTCTTTGACCGACCCTATTACCGTTAGCCTCGAGGTCAATTTTTTTTTTTTAATAGTCTGAATGAATTGACTAGGCTGTCGATCAAGAGTCCTAGGGGGGTGGGGTTATTCTTTTTCTTCTGTTTTTGAGAATACCAATTATTTTAATTGGTCCAGTATAAAAACTACTAAGCAGAATACAGATTGGCAGCTGAAGATGTTTCACCTGAATATCTGTTTTCAAAGCAAGCTGGAACAATTGAAGCAAGGTGACATATTTTAAGTTGCAATGCCTCAAGAGTATGTGACATAGGTCGTCAGGTGACAGTGCCAGAAAATAATATTGCTGGATGTGATCCATTTTTAGAGGCCATTCTCAAGAGGAGGCGATGATAAATGATAACAAGCATGCTTTCATGTAAGACACCTACACAATGTCCTTCAAACCCTTCTACTGGGATTGCTGTGTGTGTGTGTTTGTGTGTGTGTGTGTGTGTGTGTGGTGAATAATAATAATAATAAAAAAGCTATTATTGTAACCTGTGTTGTATCACCTGAAATTAATTTAGACTTTCTCTTCACTACTGCCAAATGCGTTACTTAATTGCTAACAAAATATTACAAATTGGGAAAAATGAACAAAAATAAAAAGTAATAGGAAAAGATCAAGCTAACTACCTCTAGGGTATAATTTTGCCATGGAAATATTATAAATTAGATGTGAAATAGTAAATCATGCCTCACACACTGTATTTTGCCTCTAGGTAATTCATATCATGTAAATTATGAATGTAGTTTTCTGTACTCACCTGAATAGAAACAGCAGAGAAAGCACTCTATTCAACTGAAAAAGTTATATTGCTTTTTCTCTTCTTCCAAGTCTCTCACTGAAAGTATTTTCAAAACAAACTGTCATCTTCCCAGGGCTCATATTTAGACCCATTGACTTGTGGTTGATTTTGCATAGCGAGTAGAGCAAAAGAGCAAAAGCACACTGGCAAATCTTCAATTTTACATATCAGCTGGGTGTCTCTCCACAACATGCTCTTAGATGTCCCTGTGTTCAGTGCTGTAGCAGAATTCACTGATTATTCTCATGCTGTCATGACATATTCTTGAATAAATAATGCAGTCTGAAGGAGAAAAAAACTTGTTTGATATTTTTACTGCATTAGGCGCTAGTAACACAAGCATTTCGCTGCACTCTGCTATAACATCTGCTAAACTATGAACGCGACCAATAAACATTGATTTGATTTAAAGATGAAGGTACGATGTCACCTGAGAATTTAAGTGTCAAAAAAAGTGCAGCATAGAGGAACATGAGGTGATATAACAGAGACTAGGATTGTCATAAATGTAATACATAGTGTAAAGTTCTAAATCATATTCATGATAACCTTGGGTTGGCATTAGGAAAGAACTAAATTTAAGTGTAACTAAACTTTATAATCTTTCACCTAAGAGGCATTTTTGTAAATGGTTGTATATAACGTGCACTCAGGGATGGGGAGTAACAGATTACATGTCATCTGTTACATGTAAGGGATTACAAAAAAAACGGTAACTGTAATCCGTTACATAACCAGCAAAAATATTGTAACCAGATAACAGATACTTTTGAAAAACTAGATGATTACTTCAAGGATTACTTTTAAATTCAGAAAGAATGTCTGCGGGAAAAAATATTTGACACTTTTCTGTTTTCTCAATGACATTCAAATCAGCATTGAAAAAAAGGGCAATTTTAAGTTTGTTGCACCTGAGCGAGTTTGACCACAAGTCAAAGACCACTACGATGACACACCAAATGTGTTTGATGGATCGCGGGAAAAGAGCAGGAAAAGGCTTTTGTCGGCTACAGTCCAAGCTATGTCTTCCAATGGTACGACTGCTGTCAGCATCCAAAGATTATCCAACTTGAATAAATGCTTGGCGATAAGAATGAAAGCAGAGGTTTAGTCTACGGCGATACGGATATCACTTATTATTGATATACAGTGGCGGATTTAGGTATAAGCGACATGGGCGGCCACCCGGGGCGGCATCTTGTGTGGTGCCCGCACAAAAAAATCCTAATGGTGACATTTGCACAATCGGTTTTCTATCGCTCAGGGAGCCATACAAGCTAGAACCGCCGCTGACTACATACAGTAGGGCACTGATGTGAATCACACTGCTGCTCTCTCATTTAACTATTTGCGCATTACTGATTGTGGTTGTTGTGGATGGCTGTTCACAAATCTAAATGTGTTTTTGACCACAATAATTGTTGAATTCAAGAAGTTTAAACTGCCTGTCAATTATTGTTTTTGACACCAGTGGACAGCCAGTGAAAAAATGGGCTCTTGCAACAGCTGCATAGTGCGGTTCCAAGCCTATGGAATAAAAGCGGGACTTTTCATGCTCAGTCTAATTCATGATGATCTAAATAATAATAATCCATCGGCTGAATGGACTCATGCTCAAACTTGCACACTTTTGATAGACTTAAAAGAGTAATCCGGTAATTGCTACATACATTTTTAGACGTATAAATTATAGATATATATACATTTATTCTTGAAGAATATAACTTACATATCCCTCTTGAGCTTAGATCAACTTTCACACTCCATGAGAACCCAAAATATAAGCTTGTTTTATTCCAATGTTTGTAAACATTATACATGTAAACAAGCACTGTATAGCCTCATAACATGGTTAAAACAATACTTTTTTATATCATGGATGGTCAGTCCTATTAATCTGAAAGTGGTTGCATTTCTCCAGGCACATCCCTCAGCTTTTTACCAAAACAGAGGTGGGACAACCGTTTTGTTATTGTTTAAACAGCTGCATATTACCTAGATATCAAAGTGTCACCAACAAAAGGTAGACAATAGGCCTCTAGCAAATGCAGCATTTGGCATTGTTTTTTCACGTGTAAATAGCACTTTTCAGTAGTGCACAAAGCATGCCATTTCATGAGCGCAGCATTCATTTTTCAACTTGAATCAATGAGCCCAATCAGTCCTCCATGACAAGAAAATCACAAACAACAGAGTAAGGCTGGCTAATAAGTCCTTAATTTTGGGGTCATGCTCATGTAAAACAATTTGGCGAATCTATACTTCCATATTTCCAAGTCCTATTCTTGAAGATCAAGGGGTATAACAATTATTGGAAGGACTGGAATACTGATAGACTTTGGATTTTAATGTAAAGATGAATCATATTATTTAATCGTATTATATGTAGTAGAAAGCGATGGGTTAGAAGAAGCCTACACAACCAACCCATAAAGTAAAATGTAGCATCCATATATGGCCAGCTATGTAAACTTTAACATTGATGTATCCTGCAATAGATGTCGTTCAATTGGTAACATACATTTTTGTCTTCTTCTAATGCCTCTTAAGGGGAAAGTAATCTAATTACGTTACTGAGTTTGGGTAATCCAAAAGTTACGTTACTGATTACAATTTTGGACAGGTAACTAGTAACTGTAACAGATTACATTTAGAAAGTAACCTACCCAACCCTGTGTACACTTACAGTTTGTGTCACAGTAAAGGCCTTATGCTCCACAGGTGACAAGGGGCTTTATGTAAGTAAGAGTGCCAAAGCCCTTATTCTGGGTCCTGTGATGTGAGACCCTCAATAAGTATTGTGGTAAAACAAGAAAATAAAAATGATTTCCTACTAAGCAGAATACAAATTGATTCGACTGAGTATGTGTATTCAAAGCAAGCTAGTACAATTGAAGGAAAGTGACTTATTTTAAGTTGCAATGCCTCAAGAGTATGTGACAGAGGTTGGCAGGTGACAGTGATAGAAAAGAGGATTGCGGGAAGTGAACTTTTGTTAGAGGCCATTCTGAAGAGGAGACGGTAAACGATAACAAACATGCCTTCAAGTGAGACACTCACACCTACATAATACACAAAGTGTGTGTGTGTGTGTGTGTGTGTGTGTGTGTGTGTGTGTGTGTGTGTGTGTGTGTGTGTGTGTGTGTGTGTGTGTGTGTGTGTGTGTGTGTGTGTGTGTGTGTGAACGCAAGAGAGATGTGGGGGTCTTGATATGGCTTTTGGACATGTGTTTCTACAATCGAGGAGCAGGTATCATGCATGTTTTTCTCCCCGGGGCTAAATCAAAACAAATGCTTTCTTCTTCTTTCAACCCTTACTTTTCACTTTTCATCACTGCTCAAAGTATAACAGAAAGGACAAACCACCAATAGCCACAGGAAGTAGGGGTACTGAAAAATTGTGATATAAAATATATTTACAGTGCATTCGGAGCGTGTACTACAGTTTTTTAGATCACAGCCTTATTCTAAAATTGATTAAAATGAGCAAGACAAAATACATAAGTGCTTTTGAACGGGGTATGAATCAACTGTTTCCAGTGAGTATCAAGAATGGTCCACCACCCAAAGGACATCCAGCCAACTTGACACAACTGTGGAAAGCATTGGAGTCAACATGGGCCAGCATCCCTGTGGAACGTTTTGACACCTTGTCAAAGGTAGACTCAGCATATATAAATGGTTTGTGTAGACAATAAGGACAGATATGAATAGAAAGGGTGTGTACAGCAGTAGTTATATAGGATGAGCCATGACAGAATTCAGCATATTCATAAACAGTGGGTAAAACAGTATGTAAACATTATTAAAGTGACCAGTGTTCAATGACTCAATTTACAGTGCATTCAGGAAGTATTCAGACCCATTACATTCTTGCACATTTTGCTACATTACAGCCTTATTCTAAAATTGATTCAATTGTTTTTTTTTCTTAATTAAAAAACATGTCTAAGCAATCTACACACAATAGCCCATAATGACAAAGCGAAAACATTTTTTTTGAAATGTACAAATGTATAAAAAAAACTAAAACAGAAATACCTTATTTACATAAGTATTCAGACTGTTTGCTATGAGACTCGAAATTGATCTCAGGTGCATCCTGTTTCCATTGATCATCCTTGAGATGTTTCTACAATTTGATTGGAGTCCACCTGTGGTAAATGCAATTGATTGGACATGATTTGGAAAGGCACTCACCTATCTACTGTATATAAATTCCCACAGTTGACAATGCATGTCAGAGCAAAAACCAAGCCATGAGGTCAAAGGAATTGTCCGTAGAGCTCAGAGACAGGGTTGTGTCGAGGCAAAGATCTGGGGAAGGGTACCAACAAATTTCTGTAGCATTGAAGGTACCCAAGAACACAGTGCTCTCCATCATTCTTAAATTGAAGAATTTTAGAACCACCAAGACTCTTCCTAGAGCTGGCTGCCCGGCCAAACTGAGCAATCGGGGGAGAAGGGCCTTGGTCAGGGAGGTGACCAAGAACCCGAAGGTTCCAGAGTTCCTCTGTGGAGATGGGAGAACCTTTCAGAAGGACAGCCATCTCTGCAGCACTCCACCAATCAGGCCTTTATGGTAGTGGCAAGATGGAAGCCACTCCTCAGTAAAAGGCACATGACAGCCTAATTGGAGTTTGCCAAACGGTACCCAAAGGACTCTCAGACCACAAGAAGCATAGGTGGTGGCAGTATCCTGCTGTGGGGGTGTTATATCAGCGACAGAGACTGCGAGACTGGTCAGGATCGAGGGAAAGATGAATGGAGCAGAGTATAGAGAGATCCTTGATGAAAACCTGCTCCAGAGTGCTCAGGACCTCAGACTGGGGCGAAGGTTCATCTTCCAACAGGACAATGACCCTAAGCACACAGCCAAGACAATGCAGGAGTGGCTTCGGGACAAGTCTCTGAATGTCCTTGAGTTGCCCAGCCAGAGCCCGGACTTTAACCTGATCGGATATCTCTGGAGAGACCTGAAAATAGCTGTGCAGTGACATTTCCCATCCAACCTGACAGAGCTTGAGAGGATCTGCAGAGAAGAATGGGAGAAACTCCCCAAATACAGTTGTGCCAAGCTTGTAACGTCATACCCAAGAAGACTAAGAAGACTCAAGACTGTATTCGCTGCCAAAGGTGCTTCAACAAAGTACTGAGTAAAGAGTCTGAATACTTATGTAAATGTCATATTTCATACATTTGCAAAAATTTCTAAAAAGCTGTTTTTGCTTTGTCATTATGGGGTATTGTGTTTAGATTGATGATTTTTACTTCTTTTTTTTTAACCCATTTTAGAATCAAGCTGGAACATGACAAAATGTGAAAATGTCAAGTGGCCTGATTACTTTCCAAATGCACTGTATATATAATTATTTTTTTATAAATATTTTTTCACAAAAGTAGTGCACTGGGTCTTGTGTTCATGGACAGATATAGACCTTGACAAGGCAATGTTTTAATAAAACAACAAAACCAAGAACACGACACTAACATAAGGCAGGACATCAATACACAAGAACAATGCAAACTGGTGAATGAAATGGGGACTGACATATAAAGAGGAGGAAATTATGAAGGTAACGGAGGCCAGGTGTGAATCATAATGATAATGATTCCCAGGTGCACGTAATGATGAGTGCCAGGTGTGCGTAATGATGAATCCCAGGACCGGTGGTTAATATTCTGGCGATGTCGTACGCCAGAGGGGAGGAGCAGGAGCAGACGTGTCACCTATAGTATAGAGCAGGACATGAAAGGGATTTGTGTTAACTAGTTTATTGATTTGGAGATGAGGCATTGCTTCTAATTCTGCTTACCAGGCATGTTCACAAGACTCTTCCCCAGCCACTCTTACTCAAGTATTGTGTCACCATGTCTCCCATTCCCTTCAGTTTTACCACATGCTTTTCACTACATGTTTTATAGTGTGAACTGTGAATACGTTTGTCATGAATACATTTTGTTGTGTGTGCATATGTGTGTGTGTGCATATGTGTGCACATGTGTGTGTGCGCATATGTGCATATTTGTGTGGTGTGCACACTTGAGTGTGAGAGTGTTTCTTATGGAATTTCTAAAATGAATTTTCTGCAGTATTAATTTACCATCCTTACAAACCACATAATGTAAATGTATATTACTGTATTGTACATTGGCTGGTCATCTAGGTTTGGAACCTGTAGACTTTCCATCACCATGAAGAAAAACATGCGCAATACAGTAATTGAGTAGGCCTACAATGAGACATCAAGTGGTTTGTGATGATGTGATGTGATGATGTGGCTCAGATGGTAGAGCATGGTGCTTGCAATGCTAAGGTTGTGGGTTTAATTCCAACAGTGGGGCAGTACGAAAATATATGCATTCACTACTGTAAGTAGAGTGTTTAGTAAAAGGAATGAATAGACCATTTCATTTTTTAATAAGTTTCATTTGCATAGTATTTCAAGAAACTGGAAAACCTAGTGGGGAGAACAAGTATTTGATACACTGCTGATTTTGCAGGTTTTCCTACTTACAAAGCATGTAGAGGTCTGTCATTTTTTATCATAGGTACACTTCAACTGTGAAAGACGGAATCTAAAACAAAAATCCAGAAAATCACATTGTATGATTTTTAAGTAATTAATTTGCATTTTATTGCATGACATAAGTATTTGATCACCTACCAGCCAGTAAGAATTCCGGATCTCACAGACCTGTTAGTTTTTCTTTAAGAATCCCCCTGTTCTCCACTCATTACCTGTTTGAACTGCACCTGTTTGAACTCGTTACCTGTATAAAAGACACCTGTCCACACACTCAATCAAACAGACTCCAACCTCTCCACAATGGCCAAGACCAGAGAGCTATGTAAGGACATCAGGGATAAAATTGTAGACTGGGCTGGGATGGGCTACAGGACAATAGGCAAGCAGCTTGGTGAGAAGGAAACAACTGTTGGCGCAATTATTCGAAAAAAAAAAAAAAAGTTCAAGATGACGGTCAATCACTCTCGGTCTGGGGCTCCATGCAAGATCTCACCTCGTGGGGCATCAATGATCATGAGGAAGGTGAGGGATCAGCCCAGAACTACCCGGCAGGACCTGGTCAATGACCTGAAGAGAGCTGGGACCACAGTCTCAAAGAAAACCATTAGTAACACACTACGCCGTCATGGATTAAAATCCTGCAGTGCGCGTAAGGTCCCCCTGCTCAAGCCAGCGCATGTCCAGGACCGTCTGAAGTTTGCCAATTACCATATGGATGATGCAGAGGAGGAATGGGAGAAGGTCATGTGGTCTGATGAGACAAAAATTGAGCTTTTTGGTCTAAACTCCACTCGCCGTGTTTGGAGGAAGAAGAAGGATGAGTACAACCATGAAGCATGGAGGTGGAGACATCGTTCTTTGGGGATGCTTTTCTGCTAAGGGGACAGGACGACTGCACCCTATTAAGGGGAGGATGGATGGGGCCATGTATCGCGAGATCTTGGCCAACAACCTCCTTCCCTCAGTAAGAGCATTGAAGATGGGTCATGGCTGGGTCTTCCAGCATGACAACGACCCGAAACACACAGCCAGGGCAACTAAGGAGTGGCTCCGTAAGAATCATCTCAAGGTCCTGGAGTGGCCTGTTTGTATGGATTGCCTTCAGAAGGAGAGTACCATCGTGTTCGTGAGAATCTCCCCTTTCCATAGTAGGTCATATTAGTTTGTAGCTCAAACGGTTCATATGCTACAGACAGAAGTTGCCATATCAGCTTTATCCACTTCAGACGAGTCCCGAGACAGTGTTGGGGATGTGGAGCAGGGCGACGTGCCTAGTAAAACTGATGAGGAGGATAAAGATAATTATTGTTTTATTATCTCACTTCATCAAATCAATCAATTACATGATATGTAGTAATCCCTTTTGCATCAACAGTTGTCAAAAAGTGGTTTACAGTTGATGATTGAGATAACATTTTTATTTATAATCAACATAAATGTATGTAATGTACTGGAAAGCCTAACTGGAAGGCATGGCTCTCTCACACAACTGCAGATCACGTGGCAGTGGAATTGAAGCCACAAACTTAAGTTTACCTCATACGTTTTTCAGGTAATATGGAGCTCTCCAGGATTAATGGCAGAGTAATACAATTATGGGTCTATGATATAATGTATGAGCTCAAATGGTTTATGACTCCCTTTTCGTTCCATTAAAGATGTACTGCAGCGGGGAGAAGAGATTTGGATAGATCCATTTGATTTGGATAGATCCATTGTCGCTCATGTAAGCAACCTCCCTAAAACCAGCACTGCAGCCAGCGCCATAAATTCACATGCGTAAAAAGGCACATTGTCCAATCCCTGCAGCGATGTTTAAATAAGACACGTCCCAGGTAGATCCTTCCAAGTCATACCCCACTTAACACTCAGAGGATGGGTCCCTTCATTTCTTCATGATGATATAACCGTTCAAAACTTGATAATGGTCATCTGGGATCGTGATTCGACCATTTCAAAGCGGATTTGGCATCTAGCAGGTTGTTGTGTGTGTTTCTGCAAGACTCAACAAGAACACTACCCATAACATTGTGAGAGAGACCAAGCTGCAGCAGGTGCGTCTCGACACTTGGGATACCCATAACATCCGAGGCAACTGTCAGGACATGAAATGGATTTTCTGAGCGGCAGCGGTGCGGGGCTGAGGTCGGAGATGCATGGGGAACAAAGCGAGGAAGGTTCAGGATTATATCCTGTTGCTGACTTCAACTTCTCTTTCATGCTTAACGAAACGAACCAGTCCTTTGGAGAGTACGCTCACTTGTCTGATTTGGAGAAAAGTTATTTATTCGGGGATGGATCCGCCGTCCTGAGAATAATAATCTCTGTGATTTACTCT
Organism: Oncorhynchus clarkii lewisi; assembly: GCF_045791955.1. Lineage (NCBI taxonomy): Eukaryota > Metazoa > Chordata > Actinopteri > Salmoniformes > Salmonidae > Oncorhynchus > Oncorhynchus clarkii. Next base: position 19,976,693 of record NC_092158.1, read on the forward strand.
GTGGTCTGTACCTTGGGGTTGATAGGAAACATCCTTGTTTTATATCTCATGAAGTCTAAACAAGTATGGAAGAAATCGTCCATTAACTTTTTCGTGACGAGTTTAGCGTTGACTGATTTCCAGTTTGTATTAACTCTTCCTTTTTGGGCAGTGGAGAACGCTTTGGACTTCACCTGGCTTTTTGGAAAAGCCATGTGCAAGATAGTGTCTTACGTGACAGCGATGAATATGTACGCAAGTGTGTTTTTCCTGACTGCTATGAGTGTGGCACGGTACTGCTCGGTTGCATCGGCTCTCAAGAGCAGGCGGCGCCGTCACCGCTGCTGCTCCGCGCGCTTTATGAGCGTTGTTATATGGGTTGCTGCTATATCCGCAGCTTTGCCCCATGCGGTGTTCTCCACAACGGCGACTGTCTCCAACGAGGAACTGTGCCTTGTTAAATTTCCAGACACCGTTGACGCACAATTCTGGCTTGGACTTTACCATAGTCAAAAAGTACTGATCGGGTTTATAATACCGCTGGGGATCATCTCCGTCTGCTACCTGCTGCTTTTGCGCTTCATCACATCCAGGAATGTGAATACCTCCAGCGCAAAGAGGCGCTCCAAAGTGACAAAATCTGTGACTATAGTGGTTCTGTCATTCTTCCTCTGTTGGTTGCCGAACCAGGCACTAACGGCGTGGGGAATTCTCATAAAACTCAACTTTGTGCATTTCAGTTGGGCATATTACACCACGCAGGCATATGTATTCCCAGTGTCTGTCTGTTTGGCGCACTCTAACAGCTGTCTAAACCCCATATTATATTGTCTAATGAGAAGAGAGTACAGAAAGGCTTTGAAAAAACTTTTTTGGCAAATAACTTCTCCATCCGTGACCAACATGAGACCATTTACGGCGACGACCAAGCCAGAGCAAGACGAGCATGGACATGCGTTGGTACCGTTAAGTCCGGCAGAGCCAGCCTTGGTTTTCTATCCACCTGGTGTTGTCATTTACAATGGGAGAAACGATATGCTCCCGAACAGTACGTAGTACATGCAGCCTACCAAGCTGTCAACGGTGCCAAGTCGATTTGTTTGGATGTATTAATGTGTTGATCGATTTATTTATTTATTAAGTATGTATACATGTATTTATTTATTTCTATCAACACTATTTTTGTCAATTTTACGCATCAGTGAGAAGTGTCATGCCCTGGACTGATTGAAGCCAAAACTTGCCTAGACAGATTCAGAAATGTATTGCTGAGACCTTTTCCAATGCCACTCAATCGTGTTACAACTGAATAACGGGCATTTCCCTCTCCGAAATGTGTTTCATAGATGCACATCATTCATGTGTAAAACAAGTCGCTCGGTTAATCTTATGTAAATTGTGGGCTTTAATGTCTATGTGTGGCACATCAACAATAAAGACCTGGATCATCTTGACATACACAGCTTGATAGATTACAACTGTGATGTGGTAAATAAATCTTACACATGCTCCTTGGTTTTACATGACTTGCACTGCCTTTTTACAATTACTGGGATATATCTAACCGGTAGGGAATGTATTCAGTTGTGCAGAATCTATTTAAGTTGCATAAAGATGTTATAAGTCAGTCATTTAAGTGGAAAAAAACAGTGTCTTACCCTCTTCTCTCCCCCCACATTTATCTGAATGTTCTGTCCTTCATTGTCTTTCAGAGTTCAATTTAGAGGTGCAGTGTGTGAGATAGTTATTTGACATCACTTGTAATCATGAATATTATAAGAGCATACACCAGCAGTTCGTCCTTTATTCTGAGCTAATTGCTTCTAGGAAAAATTGGCATGCCAGAGGTGTGCAGTGACCTGTAAAGTTGCTTACGAAAGGTGGGGGGTTGACAGACACCTACTCACTCAAATCAAATCAATCAATTTTATTTGTCACATACACATGGTTAGCAGATGTTAATGCGAGTGTAGCGAAATGCTTGTGCTTCTAGTTCCGACAATGCAGTAATAACCAACAAGTAATCTAGCTAACAATTCCAAAACTACTACCTTATAGACAGACACAAGTGTAAGGGGATAAAGAATATGTACATAAAGATATATGAATGAGTGATGGTACAGAGCGGCATAGGCAAGATACAGTAGATGGTATTGAGTACAGTATATACATATGAGATGAGTATGTAAACAAAGTGGCATAGTTAAAGTGGCTAGTGATACATATATTACATAAAGATGCAGTAGATGATATAGAGTACAGTATATACGAATGCATATGCGATGAATAATGTAGGGTATGTAAACATTATATTAGGTAGCATTGTTTAAAGTGGCTAGTGATATATTTTACATAATTTCCCATCAATTCCCATTATTAAAGTGGCTGGAGTTGAGTCAGTGTGTTGGCAGCAGCCACTCAATGTTAGTGGTAGCTGTTTAACAGTTTGAAGGCCTTGAGATAGAAGCTGTTTTTCAGTCTCTCGGTCCCAACTATAAAGAGCACTGCAAGGGGCACATCATTGACAATAACCCTCAGGGTAGACCGCATGACATACTGCATCTCTATGGATGCATACCACGCGATAAACTGCACAATACATGCTTCTGCGTAAATCTCTTTCAGAGGAGTTAAACTTCTTAATTTGTATTAATTACATTTCGATTTATGTGCCTGGCAGAATTCATCTGGAGCCACTTGGTTCACGGTTTAGGCTTTAATAGATGGATTGATGTTGGAGAGTAGTCAGGTTAAAAGCCTTGCCTAAGGGCACAACATTAGAATGCTTCATATGTTTTTATCAAGATCTTTTTGAGAACATCTACACCGGAAGAGAGGGAGGTGGAATGGAAATCATTGATCTGCACACAGTTAGTTCTGCCATGCTCAGTAACATATACTGTACAGTTGAAGTCGGATGTCTACATACACTTAGGATGGCGTAAAACTAGTTTTTCAACCACTACACAAATGTCTTGTTAACACACTATAGTTATGGCAATTCGGTTAGGACATCTACTTTGTGCATGACAAAAGTCATTTTTCCAACATTTGTTTACAGACAGATTATTTCACTTATAATTCACTGTATCACAATTCCAGTGGGTCAGGAGTTTACATTACACTAAGTTGACTGTGCCTTCAGACAGCTTGGAAAATTGCAGAAAATTATGTCATGGCTTTAGAAGCTACTGATAGGCTAATTGACATCATTTGAGTCAATTGGAGGTGTATCTGTGAATGTATTTCCTACCTTCAAACTCAGTGCAAGTAATTTTGCTTGACATCATGGGAAAATCAAAAGAAATTGTAAAAAAAATAAAATGCGTAGACCTCCACAAGTCTGGTTCATCCTTGGGAGCAATTTCCAAACGCCTGAAGGTACCACGTTCATCTGTACAAACAATATTACGCAAGTTTAAACACCATGGGACCATGTAGCCGTCATACCGCTTCTTGAAGGAGACGGGTTCGGTTTCCTAGAGATAAACGTACTTTTGTGCGAAAAGTGCAAATCAGTCCCAGAACAACAGCAAAGGACCTTGTGAAGATGCTGGTGGAAACAGCTACAAATGTATCTATATCCACAGTAAAACAAGTCCTATGTCGACATAACCTGAAAGGCCACTCAGCAAGGAAGAAGCCACACTTCCAAAACCGCCATAAAAAAGCCAGACTACAGTTTGCAACTGCACATGGGGACAAAGATTGTTCTTTTTGGAGAAATGTCCTCTGGTCTGATGAAACAAAAACAGAACTGTTCAGCCATGAAGACCATTGTTATGTTTGGAGGAAAAAGGGGGAGGCTTGCAAGCCCAAGAACACCATCCCAACCGTGAAGCACGGCGGTGGCAGCATCATGTTGTGGGGGTGCTTTGCTGCAAGAGAGACTGGTGCACTTCACAAAATAGATGACATCATGAGGAAGAACAATTACGTGGATATATTGAAGCAACATCTCAAGACATCAGTCAGGAAGTCAAAGCTTGGTTGCAAATGGGTCTTCCAAATGGACAATGACCCAAAGCATACTTCCAAAGTTGTGGCAAAATGGCTTAAGGACAACAAAGTCAAGGTATTGGAGTGGCCGTCACAAAGCCCTGACCTCAATCCTATAGAACATTTGTGGGCAGAACTGAGAATGTGTGTGCGAGCAAGGAGGCCTACAAACCTGACTCAGTTACACCAGCTCTGTCAGGAGGAATGGGACAAAATTCACCCAACTTATTGTGGGAAGCTTGTGGAAGGCTCCCCAAAACGTTTGACCCAAGTTAAACTATTTAAATGCAATGTTACCTAATACTAATACTAATTGAGTGTATGTACATTTTTGACCCACTGGGAATGTGATGAAAGAAATTTAAGCTGAAATAAGTCATTATGTCTACTATTATTCTGTCATTTCACATTCTTAAAATAAAGTGGTGATCCTAACTGACCTAAAACAGGGATTTTGTACTAGGATTAATTGTCAGGAATTGTGAAAACTGAGTTTAAATGTATTTGGCTAAGTTGTACTTAAACTTCCAAATTCAACTGTATAATGCATCTTTTGAAGCCATTTACAAAACCCTTCAAATGATTTAAAGAATATAGGGAGACCAGGTTAATACAGGGTCTTCGTAAATATCTTTATTAAAAGAGATTATTCCACGTATCTGATGTGGAGGGCGATGAACAGACAACCAAGTAAAGACATTGTTGATGTGAAGAGGACCACCACAATCACACTTCTTGCCATGTTGACCAACGACCCAGTCCCGCCTCTACGATGATCTGAGCCAGCGGCATCATACACGTGAGCGCTGCACAATCCATGCCGGTGCCTCGATCCTGTCCAGCAAGATTACCTTTCCCCAGGTTCCTCTGCACCTGGTGGGAGGATGAAAAACATTCCATTTTTATAAGTATAATGTCACAAGAGGAAAAAATTCATTTTTAGAAATTCCATAAGAAACACTCTCACACTCAAGTGTGCACACCACACAAATATGCACATATGTGCACACACACATGTGCACACATATGCAAACACACACATATGCACACACAACAAAATGTATTCATGACAAACGTATTCACAGTCCACACTATAAAACATGTAGTGAAAAGCATGTGGTAAAACTGAAGGGAATGGGAGACATGGTGACACAATACTTGAGTAAGAGTGGCTGGGGAAGAGTCTTGTGAACATGCCTGGTAAGCAGAATTAGAAGCAATGCCTCATCTCCAAATCAATAAACTAGTTAACACAAATCCCTTTCATGTCCTGCTCTATACTGTAGGTGACACGTCTGCTCCTGCTCCTCCCCTCTGGCGTACGACATCGCCAGAATATTAACCACCGGTCCTGGGATTCATCATTACGCACACCTGGCACTCATCATTACGTGCACCTGGGAATCATTATCATTATGATTCACGCCTGGCCTCCGTTACCTTCATAATTTCCTCCTCTTTATATGTCAGTCCCCATTTCATTCACCAGTTTGCACTGTTCTTGTGTATTGATGTCCTGCCTTATGTTAGTGTCGTGTTCTTGGTTTTGTTGTTTTATTAAAACATTTCATCTGCACCTGCTTCCGACTCACCGCCCCATCATTACAATAGGGAGTAAATAAATTGATAACACAATAGATTACCAGGCAATGGAGCTGAGTTTGAAATAAATCAGTGTAATTGACTAATCTATCAGAGGGGATAGTGGAAAGCAGGCACATTACAAATGTGTGCTCTATGGTAGTGAAATTGAGGATTTTTAAAATGTGTTTATTTATTTAACTAGGCAAGTCAGTTAAGAACAAATTCTTATTTACAATGACGGCCTACCCCGGCCAAACCTGGACAATGCTGGGCCAATTGTGCCCTGCACTATGGGACTCCCGAGCACGGACGGATGTGATACAGCCTGGATTTGAACCAGGGACTGTAGTGACACCTCTTGCACTGAGCTGCAGTACCTTCGACCGCTGACCACCCAGGAGCAAGGGTGGGAGAACTTTTGCTTTGTAACTTATGAACTTGTTTGGAATCATTCCATCTGTTTTATTATGCAGTATTAGTATTTCCCCAATTTATAGTGAAAGCAGTGATTTAAGGATTATCTCTACTGAAATTTATCAGCCTCGTGCATCGGCAGACTGGACTACAGTTAGTAATTTGGAACTTTATTACGGTACATTATGTTCTCAGGTGGATAATATGGATAAAATAGTAGACATCTTTAAACTCAGGAGAGTTTTGTTCCAAATTTGAATTTGATCCAAATAATTTAGATTGATTATGCTAATTAAATATCAAATAAAATTGATTTTCATTGAGATATATTAACATAAACAATATAAATGATTTAGATCAAATTCAGATTTGGATCAAAACTGTCCTAAGTTTATAGATATTTTCACTAACCAGTGAAAAGTGCTGTCCAGAGATGTCCTTACTGAAGGTGACAGGAAGGGTTGAGTGCGGATTGAGGGTAGGGTGAGGGTAAAGTGCAGATTGGCCGAAGATAATCTCATTAATCACTTTTTCCATTCAATGCCAAACCTTTCCCTATTTACATCCTGAAAGGTTGTGTTCACTTCTAAACCAAAACACTAATAGAAAAGCATTATGTCTTAGCGAAGCCTGTTTCACATCTGGGTAGTTCCATGTCATTTCAGCAAATCATGACACCCACCACTTCAGATTGTTCTGAAATCGTTTCTGTAGTTAGAAAGAGATAAGATTATCATTTCTGCAACGTTATCATTTTGAAATATAATATAAAATGTAATTGGCCATTTTAATAGGATTCATATAACATTCAATAAATATAGTACCTATCATCCAAATTGGGCCAAACGTTTTTTCTGACAATGAGTAAGACATGAGGGATCCAAAGAAATGGTGAAAAGCCATCCCGCATGCCAATCTCACCCCAACAACAAGTATATATACACTGAACAAAAATATAAACACAACATGTAATCATTTAAAAGATTTGACTGAGTTCATATAAGGAAATCGTCAATTGAAATAAATTAGGCCCAAATCTACGGATTTCACATGACTGGGAAAACCAGTCATTATCTGCTGTGACCACCATTTGTCACATGCAGCACCACACACACTTCACACAGCATAGTTGACCAGGCTGTTGATTGTGTCCTTTGGAATGTTGTCCCACTCCTTTTCAATGGCTGTGTGAAGTTGCTGGATATTGGGTGGAACATGCTCAATGGGTGACATGTCTGATGAGTATGCAGGCCATGGAAGAAATGGGACATTTTAGCTTCCAGGAATTGAGTACAGATCCTTGCGACATGGGGCCATGCATTATTATACTGAAACATGAGGTGATGGCGGTGGATGAATGGCACAATAATGGGCCTCAGGATGTAGTCACGGTATCGCTGTGCATTCAAATTGCCACCGATAAAATGCAATTGTGTTCATTGTCCGTAGCTTATACCTGCCCATACCATAGCCCCACCACTATTGGGCACTCTGTTCAAAACTTTGACATCAGCAAACCGCTCGCCCACATGATGCCATACACGTGCTCTACGGTTGAGGCCGGTTGGACTTACTACCAAATTCTCTAAAACGGCATTGGAGGTGGCATATGGTAGATAAATTAACATTAAATTATCTGGCAACCTGACTGCAGGTGGACATTCCTGCAGTCAGCATGCCAATTGCGAGCTCCCTCAAAACTTGAGACATCTGTGGAGTTGTGTTGTGTGACAAAATTGCACATTTTAGAGTAGCCTTTTACTGTCCCCCAGCACAAGGTGCACCTGTGTAATGATCATGCTGTTTAATTAGCTTTTTGATATGTCACACCTGTCAGGTGGATGGATTATCTTGGCAAAGGAGAAATGCTCACCAACGGGGATGTAAACAAATTTGTGCACAATAATTGAGAGAAATAAGCTTGTTGTGCATATGAAACCTTTCTGGAACCTTTTATTTCAGCTCATGAAACATGGGAGCAACACTTTACATGTTGCGTTTATATTTTTATTCAGTGTAGTATTAGTTTGCTATGTCTGACAAGTAGTATGGGGCTGTGGCAAATAGTATTGTTTCTTCATCCTATGTCCTGTGTTCTCAGTGAGTTGTGGGATTTGTTTTACTCTGTTCAGATGACTAATTTCTCTGAACCCCCCATCTAACCTGACAGAGCTTGAGAGGATTTGCAGAGACGAATGGGAGAAACTCCCCAAATATAATTTAGGTGTGCCAAGCTTGTAGCGTCATATCCAAGAAGACTCGAGGCTGTAATCGCTGCCAAATGTGCTTCAACAAAGTACTGAGTAAAGGGTCTGAATACTTATGTAAATGTAATATTTCATTTTTTTTTAAATAAATTAGCAAAAATGTCTTAAAACCTGTTTTTGCTTTGTCATTATGGGGTATTGTGTGTAGATTGATGAGGGAGGGGAGGGGGGGGGGTATTGAATCCATTTTAGAGTAAGGTTGTAACGTAACAAAATGTGGAAAAAGTCAAGGGGTCTGAATATCTTCTGAATGCACTGAATGTACCGTTGACTTGTGAAACAACATTTGAAACAGTGGCCAACAAAAGTGTCAGATTTTCACCTAGTAGAGGGAACACCACCATCTATTGGTCAGAACCTGGTAATATCAGAATGTGGGGTGGGACAAAAACCTAACAACTTCAATTCATATTTTCTCTGAACATCACCAAATTCACTGAGAATATGTTACATAGGGTGAAGAAACAATACTCTGAGCTGCAGCTCCATACTACTTGTCAGAGATAGAGAACTGATACTATATACTGGTTGTTATGGTAGGATTGACGTGGGGTGTCCTTGGGTGGCTTTTCACCATTTCTTTGGATTCCTAACTCATTGTTAGAAAAATCAGATGTTAGGTACTATATTTATTAAATATTATATGAATGCTATAAATTAAAATTGCCATTTTGGGTGCAATCAATTAGCTTAATTTCTCAGAATAATGTTGCAGGAATGCTAATCTTATCTGTATCTAACAGAAACGATTTCAGAGGGTCAATCAGCCACATACATTTTTGGACTTATGAATTAATGATATGTACCCATTGATTTTTGAAGAATATAACTTACTTATAAATGCCTCATGAGCTTAGTCCATCAGAACCCCAAATAACATCTGGTTTTATTTCAACATTTTTGAACAAAGAAAATATAAACAAACACTATATAGCCTTAAAACATGGTTAAAGCAATAATTGTGATATCATGGATAGTCAGTCCTTGCATCCAAAGCTCTGTCTATGAATTTTAGAGTGGTTAAATTTCTCCAGCCCCATCCCTCAGCTTTTTACCGAACCAGGGCCTGGGACACGGCTTTGTTATTGTTTCTAGAATTCTAGAGTTCATCTCCTCCATCTCCTTAGTTTTGTTGACGTTGAGTGTGAGGTTATTTTCCTGACACCACACTCCGAGGGCCCTCACCTCCTCCCTGTAGGCCGTCTCGTCGTTGTTGGTAATCAAGCCTACCACTGTAGTGTCGTCCGCAAACTTGATGATTGAGTTGGAGGCGTGCGTGGCCACGCAGTCGTGGGTGAACAGGGAGTACAGGAGAGGGCTCAGAACGCACCCTTGTGGGGCCCCAGTGTTGAGGATCAGCGGGGAGGAGATGTTGTTGCCAACCCTCACCACCTGGGGGCGGCCCGTCAGGAAGTCCAGTACCCAGTTGCACAGGGCGGGGTCGAGACCCAGGGTCTTGAGCTTGATGACGAGCTTGGAGGGTACTATGGTGTTGAATGCCGAGCTGTAGTCGATGAACAGCATTCTCACATAGGTATTCCTCTTGTCCAGATGGGTTAGGGCAGTGTGCAGTGTGGTTGAGATTGCATCGTCTGTGGACCTATTTGGGCGGTAAGCAAATTGGAGTGGGTCTAGGGTGTCAGGTAGGGTGGAGGTGATATGGTCCTTGACTAGTCTCTCAAAGCACCTCATGATGACGGATGTGAGTGCTACGGGGCGGTAGTCGTTTAGCTCAGTTACCTTAGCTTTCTTGGGAACAGGAACAATGGTGGCCCTCTTGAAGCATGTGGGAACAGCAGACTGGTATAGGGATTGATTGAATATGTCCGTAAACACACCGGCCAGCTGGTCTGCGCATGCTCTGAGGGCACGGCTGGGGATGCCGTTTGGGCCTGCAGCCTTGCGAGGGTTAACACGTTTAAATGTCTTACTCACCTCGGCTGCAGTGAAGGAGAGACCGCATGTTTTCGTTGCAGGCCGTGTCAGTGGCACTGTATTGTCCTCAAAGCGGGCAAAAAAGTTATTTAGTCTGCCTGGGAGCAAGACATCCTGGTCTGTGACTGGGCTGGATTTCTTCCTGTAGTCCGTGATTGACTGTAGACCCTGCCACATGCCTCTTGTGTCTGAGCCGTTGAATTGAGATTCTACTTTGTCTCTGTACTGGCGCTTAGCTTGTTTGATAGCCTTGCGGAGGGAATAGCTGCACTGTTTGTATTCGGTCATGTTACCAGACACCTTGCCCTGATTAAAAGCAGTGGTTCGCGCTTTCAGTTTCACACGAATGCTGCCATCAATCCACGGTTTCTGGTTAGGGAATGTTTTAATCGTTGCTATGGGAACGACATCTTCAACGCACGTTCTAATGAACTCGCACACCGAATCAGCGTATTCGTCAATGTTGTTATCTGACGCAATACGAAACATCTCCCAGTCCACGTGATGGAAGCAGTCTTGGAGTGTGGAGTCAGCTTGGTCGGACCAGCGTTGGACAGACCTCAGCGTGGGAGCCTCTTGTTTTAGTTTCTGTCTGTAGGCAGGGATCTACAAAATGGAGTCGTGGTCAGCTTTTCCGAAAGGGGGGCGGGGCAGGGCCTTATATGCGTCGCGGAAGTTAGAGTAACAATGATCCAAGGTCTTTCCTCCCCTGGTTGCGCAATCAATATGCTGATAAAATTTGGGGAGTCTTGTTTTCAGATTAGCCTTGTTAAAATCCCCAGCTACAATGAATGCAGCCTCCGGATAAATCGTTTCCAGTTTGCAGAGAGTTAAATAAAGTTCGTTCAGAGCCATCGATGTGTCTGCTTGGGGGGGGATATATACAGCTGTGATTATAATCAAAGAGAATTCTCTTGGTAGATAATGCGGTCTACATTTGATTGTGAGGAATTCTAAAACTCTAGAAGATGATTGTGGACTTCAGGAAACAGCAGAGGGAACACCCCCCTATCCACATCGATGGAACAGTAGTGGAGAGGGTAGCAAGTTTTAAGTTCCTCGGCATACACATCACAGACAAACTGAATTGGTCCACTCACACAGACAGCATCGTGAAGAAGGCACAGCAGCGCCTCTTCAACCTCAGGAGGCTGAAGAAATTTGGCTTGTCACCAAAAGCACTCACAAACTTCTACAGATGCACAATCGAGAGCATCCTGGCGGGCTGTATCACCGCCTGGTATGGCAACTGCACCGCCCTCAACCGTAAGGCTCTCCAGAGGGTAGTGAGGTCTGCACAATGCATCACCGGGGGCAAACTACCTGCCCTCCAGGACACCTACACCACCCGATGTCACAGGAAGGCCATAAAGATCATCAAGGACATCAACCACCCGAGCCACTGCCTGTTCACCCCGCTATCATCCGGAAGGCGAGGTCAGTACAGGTGCATCAAAGCTGGGACCGAGAGACTGAAAAACAGCTTCTATCTCAAGGCCATCAGACTGTTAAACAGCCACCACTAACACTGAGTGGCTGCTGCCAACACACTGACACTGACTCAACTCCAGCCACTTTAATAATGGGAATTGATGGGAAATGATGTAAATATATCACTAGCCACTTTAAACAATGCTACCTTATATAATGTTACTTACCCTACATTATTCATCTCATATGCATACATATATACTGTACTCTATATCATCGACTGTATCCTTATGTAATACATGTATCACTAGCCACTTTAAACTATGCCACTTTGTTTACATACTCATCTCATTTGTACATACTGTACTCGATACCATCTACTGTATCTTGCCTATGCTGCTCTGTACCATCACTCATTCATATATCCTTATGTACATATTCTTTATCCCCTTACACTGTGTACAAGACAGTAGTTTTGGAATTGTTAGTTAGATTACTTGTTATTACTGCATTGTCGGAACTAGAAGCACAAGCATTTCGCTACACTCGCATTAACATCTGCTAACCATGTGTATGTGACAAATAAAATTTGATTTGATTTGATTTGATTTCTACAGCTGACTGCTGATTTAAGGAGAGGAGGAGGTTGTCCTCTCTGTCTGAAGAGAGGGGAGGGTTTTTGGGACGTGTGTCTGTTGTGAAGGTCACACCTGCTCTTAGCTTAGGTCACATACTGACCAACAAATTGTTTATCACTCAGCATTGACAGGCTCAGCAGGTAACGCTGAACTATGGCCAGACTATTATAGTAATGTTAATTGGTGAGATTGGGGTTGTAAGGACAGAAAGGGGACGGGTCATGCCCCCTCCACATTCTAAAATTGCATTTTGTCTCCCCCAGTTTTTCATTGCACTGTGATACCAGAAGTCCCACTGGTGTGCTCTAGGACCATGCAGATGCGACAGCTGTTTGGCGGTTTCAGCAGGCTGGATAGATTTAGTACCACGCGGACACCACAGAGCATGCAGATAGGCTGCATGAAGGCAAAGATTCTGAAAGACACTGCAGCTGTTGTCGCTGTGTGTGTTGAGCATTTTCTCTTAGTTGTAAAAGCGAGCAGAGCAGAAACTGGCTACTCTTTATTTGACTGATGAGCGAGGTAACTGGCGAGGTAACTGCTGAACTAGTAGTGTAACTAACATGTCATTTTAGCTATGGTGATGTTTCATCCTTTCTCGATTGAAGTTCTGTCTGAAGAGAATGAACTACCTAGCTAGTTAGTAGCTACCACAGCCAGTGCAGCTTGAGTTATCTGTCTGGTAGCAGTATCTAACAGCTGGGGTGTGTAGGAAAATGTTTTGTATCCTTTTTGTCCCGTTTCAACAGAAGGCAATTAACTTGGCTAGTTTTCGTCAGTTGATGTACCCTTAGAGCTAGCAATAAGTTGGCAAACATTAGGTATCTTTATCTTACTAACTTTAGCTATTATCTTTTCCTCAATCACACTAGACCTGAATCAAACAATGAAACCAGCAGCCAAATGATTGAAGACTGATATTCTGACTTTTTTTGACAGTGCAATGTGCATTTTTATTGGAATCAGTAAAGCAATGTAACGTTATTGATCTTTCGGTTTCCCTAGCTAATTCCCTACTTTTCACACTGACACAGTATAAACAGCTCTACAGGCTATGCTGTCATGGTGCACAGTCAGTCTTAGCAGGATCAGATGGTGACAGGTGTCCCAGCAGGCTCAGACAGCCAGGGAAGAGCAGTCTATGGAGAACAGGTGAATTTTGCAGTATATTATTACAATCAATGAATGTATAAAGTTCCTTCTTGAGTTGATGGGTGGGCTACAGTCTGGGATCTGGAGATAATGCTTATTTCAATTATAGAACCATTGATTATATTATTGGATAAAACAATGTATAAATGTACACCAAGGTAATTCTTTGTCATGCCTCATCTGAGCAGGATCAGATGGTGACAGGGGTCTCATCAGGGCCAGGCAACCAGGCAAGACCAGTCTGTGACGTCGCAGAGGTCAGGCAACCAGGGAAGACCAGTCTGTGACGCCGCAGAGGTGAACTTTTGCAGATACAACACTTTATTCTCTCAGTGCAGAAAACACTGGACAAGTCAGAAACTTCAAAGATTGAAACTATTTTAAGGCAGTCTGACAAACCTCAAGTTGATTTCCAAACTGTATTTAAGCATGTCTACAGATACGACCTTCTCCCTGATTTTGTTTGCTTGGAAATGATGATACTGGAGACTGTTATTATAAGAAATTGTGTAACCTAGCATTTATTGCATATTAGAAATGCAGTGCCATTAATTGAAAGGTTGTGGGGTGGGACAAAAACCTAACAACTTCAATTCATATTTTCTCTGAACATCACCAAATTCACTGAGAATATGTTACATAGGGTGAAGAAACAATACTCTGAGCTGCAGCTCCATACTACTTGTCAGAGATAGAGAACTGATACTATATACTGGTTGTTATGGTAGGATTGACGTGGGGTGTCCTTGGGTGGCTTTTCACCATTTCTTTGGATTCCTAACTCATTGTTAGAAAAATCAGATGTTAGGTACTATATTTATTAAATATTATATGAATGCTATAAATTAAAATTGCCATTTTGGGTGCAATCAATTAGCTTAATTTCTCAGAATAATGTTGCAGGAATGCTAATCTTATCTGTATCTAACAGAAACGATTTCAGAGGGTCAATCAGCCACATACATTTTTGGACTTATGAATTAATGATATGTACCCATTGATTTTTGAAGAATATAACTTACTTATAAATGCCTCATGAGCTTAGTCCATCAGAACCCCAAATAACATCTGGTTTTATTTCAACATTTTTGAACAAAGAAAATATAAACAAACACTATATAGCCTTAAAACATGGTTAAAGCAATAATTGTGATATCATGGATAGTCAGTCCTTGCATCCAAAGCTCTGTCTATGAATTTTAGAGTGGTTAAATTTCTCCAGCCCCATCCCTCAGCTTTTTACCGAACCAGGGCCTGGGACACGGCTTTGTTATTGTTTCTAGAATTCTAGAGTTCATCTCCTCCATCTCCTTAGTTTTGTTGACGTTGAGTGTGAGGTTATTTTCCTGACACCACACTCCGAGGGCCCTCACCTCCTCCCTGTAGGCCGTCTCGTCGTTGTTGGTAATCAAGCCTACCACTGTTGTGTCGTCCGCAAACTTGATGATTGAGTTGGAGGCGTGCGTGGCCACGCAGTCGTGGGTGAACAGGGAGTACAGGAGAGGGCTCAGAACGCACCCTTGTGGGGCCCCAGTGTTGAGGATCAGCGGGGAGGAGATGTTGTTGCCTACCCTCACCACCTGGGGGCGGCCCGTCAGGAAGTCCAGTACCCAGTTGCACAGGGCGGGGTCGAGACCCAGGGTCTTGAGCTTGATGACGAGCTTGGAGGGTACTATGGTGTTGAATGCCGAGCTGTAGTCGATGAACAGCATTCTCACATAGGTATTCCTCTTGTCCAGATGGGTTAGGGCAGTGTGCAGTGTGGTTGAGATTGCATCGTCTGTGGACCTATTTGGGCGGTAAGCAAATTGGAGTGGGTCTAGGGTGTCAGGTAGGGTGGAGGTGATATGGTCCTTGACTAGTCTCTCAAAGCACCTCATGATGACGGATGTGAGTGCTACGGGGCGGTAGTCGTTTAGCTCAGTTACCTTAGCTTTCTTGGGAACAGGAACAATGGTGGCCCTCTTGAAGCATGTGGGAACAGCAGACTGGTATAGGGATTGATTGAATATGTCCGTAAACACACCGGCCAGCTGGTCTGCGCATGCTCTGAGGGCGCGGCTGGGGATGCCGTCTGGGCCTGCAGCCTTGCGAGGGTTAACACGTTTAAATGTCTTACTCACCTCGGCTGCAGTGAAGGAGAGACCGCATGTTTTCGTTGCAGGCCGTGTCAGTGGCACTGTATTGTCCTCAAAGCGGGCAAAAAAGTTATTTAGTCTGCCTGGGAGCAAGACATCCTGGTCTGTGACTGGGCTGGATTTCTTCCTGTAGTCCGTGATTGACTGTAGACCCTGCCACATGCCTCTTGTGTCTGAGCCGTTGAATTGAGATTCTACTTTGTCTCTGTACTGGCGCTTAGCTTGTTTGATAGCCTTGCGGAGGGAATAGCTGCACTGTTTGTATTCGGTCATGTTACCAGACACCTTGCCCTGATTAAAAGCAGTGGTTCGCGCTTTCAGTTTCACACGAATGCTGCCATCAATCCACGGTTTCTGGTTAGGGAATGTTTTAATCGTTGCTATGGGAACGACATCTTCAACGCACGTTCTAATGAACTCGCACACCGAATCAGCGTATTCGTCAATGTTGTTATCTGACGCAATACGAAACATCTCCCAGTCCACGTGATGGAAGCAGTCTTGGAGTGTGGAGTCAGCTTGGTCGGACCAGCGTTGGACAGACCTCAGCGTGGGAGCCTCTTGTTTTAGTTTCTGTCTGTAGGCAGGGATCTACAAAATGGAGTCGTGGTCAGCTTTTCCGAAAGGGGGGCGGGGCAGGGCCTTATATGCGTCGCGGAAGTTAGAGTAACAATGATCCAAGGTCTTTCCTCCCCTGGTTGCGCAATCAATATGCTGATAAAATTTGGGGAGTCTTGTTTTCAGATTAGCCTTGTTAAAATCCCCAGCTACAATGAATGCAGCCTCCGGATAAATCGTTTCCAGTTTGCAGAGAGTTAAATAAAGTTCGTTCAGAGCCATCGATGTGTCTGCTTGGGGGGGGATATATACAGCTGTGATTATAATCGAAGAGAATTCTCTTGGTAGATAATGCGGTCTACATTTGATTGTGAGGAATTCTAAAACTCTAGAAGATGATTGTGGACTTCAGGAAACAGCAGAGGGAACACCCCCCTATCCACATCGATGGAACAGTAGTGGAGAGGGTAGCAAGTTTTAAGTTCCTCGGCATACACATCACAGACAAACTGAATTGGTCCACTCACACAGACAGCATCGTGAAGAAGGCACAGCAGCGCCTCTTCAACCTCAGGAGGCTGAAGAAATTTGGCTTGTCACCAAAAGCACTCACAAACTTCTACAGATGCACAATCGAGAGCATCCTGGCGGGCTGTATCACCGCCTGGTATGGCAACTGCACCGCCCTCAACCGTAAGGCTCTCCAGAGGGTAGTGAGGTCTGCACAATGCATCACCGGGGGCAAACTACCTGCCCTCCAGGACACCTACACCACCCGATGTCACAGGAAGGCCATAAAGATCATCAAGGACATCAACCACCCGAGCCACTGCCTGTTCACCCCGCTATCATCCGGAAGGCGAGGTCAGTACAGGTGCATCAAAGCTGGGACCGAGAGACTGAAAAACAGCTTCTATCTCAAGGCCATCAGACTGTTAAACAGCCACCACTAACACTGAGTGGCTGCTGCCAACACACTGACACTGACTCAACTCCAGCCACTTTAATAATGGGAATTGATGGGAAATGATGTAAATATATCACTAGCCACTTTAAACAATGCTACCTTATATAATGTTACTTACCCTACATTATTCATCTCATATGCATACATATATACTGTACTCTATATCATCGACTGTATCCTTATGTAATACATGTATCACTAGCCACTTTAAACTATGCCACTTTGTTTACATACTCATCTCATTTGTACATACTGTACTCGATACCATCTACTGTATCTTGCCTATGCTGCTCTGTACCATCACTCATTCATATATCCTTATGTACATATTCTTTATCCCCTTACACTGTGTACAAGACAGTAGTTTTGGAATTGTTAGTTAGATTACTTGTTATTACTGCATTGTCGGAACTAGAAGCACAAGCATTTCGCTACACTCGCATTAACATCTGCTAACCATGTGTATGTGACAAATAAAATTTGATTTGATTTGATTTGATTTCTACAGCTGACTGCTGATTTAAGGAGAGGAGGAGGTTGTCCTCTCTGTCTGAAGAGAGGGGAGGGTTTTTGGGACGTGTGTCTGTTGTGAAGGTCACACCTGCTCTTAGCTTAGGTCACATACTGACCAACAAATTGTTTATCACTCAGCATTGACAGGCTCAGCAGGTAACGCTGAACTATGGCCAGACTATTATAGTAATGTTAATTGGTGAGATTGGGGTTGTAAGGACAGAAAGGGGACGGGTCATGCCCCCTCCACATTCTAAAATTGCATTTTGTCTCCCCCAGTTTTTCATTGCACTGTGATACCAGAAGTCCCACTGGTGTGCTCTAGGACCATGCAGATGCGACAGCTGTTTGGCGGTTTCAGCAGGCTGGATAGATTTAGTACCACGCGGACACCACAGAGCATGCAGATAGGCTGCATGAAGGCAAAGATTCTGAAAGACACTGCAGCTGTTGTCGCTGTGTGTGTTGAGCATTTTCTCTTAGTTGTAAAAGCGAGCAGAGCAGAAACTCGCTACTCTTTATTTGACTGATGAGCGAGGTAACTGGCGAGGTAACTGCTGAACTAGTAGTGTAACTAACATGTCATTTTAGCTATGGTGATGTTTCATCCTTTCTCGATTGAAGTTCTGTCTGAAGAGAATGAACTACCTAGCTAGTTAGTAGCTACCACAGCCAGTGCAGCTTGAGTTATCTGTCTGGTAGCAGTATCTAACAGCTGGGGTGTGTATGAAAATGTTTTGTATCCTTTTTGTCCCGTTTCAACAGAAGGCAATTAACTTGGCTAGTTTTCGTCAGTTGATGTACCCTTAGAGCTAGCAATAAGTTGGCAAACATTAGGTATCTTTATCTTACTAACTTTAGCTATTATCTTTTCCTCAATCACACTAGACCTGAATCAAACAATGAAACCAGCAGCCAAATGATTGAAGACTGATATTCTGACTTTTTTTGACAGTGCAATGTGCATTTTTATTGGAATCAGTAAAGCAATGTAACGTTATTGATCTTTCGGTTTCCCTAGCTAATTCCCTACTTTTCACACTGACACAGTATAAACAGCTCTACAGGCTATGCTGTCATGGTGCACAGTCAGTCTTAGCAGGATCAGATGGTGACAGGTGTCCCAGCAGGCTCAGACAGCCAGGGAAGAGCAGTCTATGGAGAACAGGTGAATTTTGCAGTATATTATTACAATCAATGAATGTATAAAGTTCCTTCTTGAGTTGATGGGTGGGCTACAGTCTGGGATCTGGAGATAATGCTTATTTCAATTATAGAACCATTGATTATATTATTGGATAAAACAATGTATAAATGTACACCAAGGTAATTCTTTGTCATGCCTCATCTGAGCAGGATCAGATGGTGACAGGGGTCTCATCAGGGCCAGGCAACCAGGCAAGACCAGTCTGTGACGTCGCAGAGGTCAGGCAACCAGGGAAGACCAGTCTGTGACGCCGCAGAGGTGAACTTTTGCAGATACAACACTTTATTCTCTCAGTGCAGAAAACACTGGACAAGTCAGAAACTTCAAAGATTGAAACTATTTTAAGGCAGTCTGACAAACCTCAAGTTGATTTCCAAACTGTATTTAAGGTTGATAGAGGCTTTTCCCAATAACACAAAACATGTCAAACTAAAATGTGAGGAAGACCTGGGAGACACTATTGATGATGATGAGTGGATACAGATATTTTTGAATGCCCAGTCATGTTCATATCATCTCAGACATGCATTACTGCAGTTTAAGACCATCTATAGAACATACTACAGTATCTGCCAGTGAAACTGAATATCATGCACTGCATCTCAGTGCTAGAGGTGTCACTAAAGATACCCTGGTTCAAATCCAGGCTGTTTCACAACAAGCTGTGATTGGGAGTTCCATAGGGCGGAGCACAATTGGCCCAGCGTCGTCCAGGTTTGGCCGGTGTAGGCCGTCATTGTAGATAAGAATTTGTTCTTAACTGACTTGCCTGATCTTGTGAAGGCTGACTGAATTCTGACAGAGGATGTTCTTTTATCTCAGCATGTCTACAGATACGACCTTCTCCCTGTTTTTGTTTGCTTGGAAATGATGATACTGGAGACTGTTATTATAAGAAATTGTGTAACCTAGCATTTATTGCATATTAGAAATGCAGTGCCATTAATTGAAAGGTTGGTTGTCCTCCCACGATCTCACGATGGATGGCAGAAATGTCAAGTTAAGTTTCACACCAGACCTGTCTGATTTGCGCCTGTCTCAGTGGACTAATCCATTGCAGAAGCCGCAGGGATGACACGGACCAAGAATATGGGGATTGTGGCTCAGATGCACAAGGTACGTCTCTCTCCAGGATGTGCTCACTACCTCCTTTTTGTGCGTATTCATTGTTTCATAACTTCATTGTGTGCGTTGTTTGCTGTCTATCAATTCCCCATTACATATATCACCAGTAGTAGCCTACAGTTACCGTTACTGTCCATCATTTCTAATATACAATGTTTGTTTGGTTATGGTCATTTCTGTTAATGCATTCAATATAGTATTATCAGGGCCAAAAATGTATTTTTTTTGTCCACCAGCCACTGTGTCAGGTAAATTAAAAAATCTAGCCACTCAGATTTTTACATTTACACATCCGGTGAAATATCTGTCTCATTGTTCTATCTGTGGCTGCGTTGTCTTCTCTTCCCTAGCAGTTGA
Organism: Oncorhynchus clarkii lewisi; assembly: GCF_045791955.1. Taxonomy (NCBI): domain Eukaryota; kingdom Metazoa; phylum Chordata; class Actinopteri; order Salmoniformes; family Salmonidae; genus Oncorhynchus; species Oncorhynchus clarkii. The sequence continues at coordinate 19,996,957 of NC_092158.1, forward strand.
AACTCAAATATTGAAAAACAACCTAGCTTGTGAACATAACAATGTAAATAGCCAAGAAACACAAGGACAAAGTCTCATTGCAGTAGACTTTTGCTTCAAGTAAATTATACCAACTGTCATGCCTGTGCACAGAGCTTCTAAAAACAAATATTCACTCAGCTCTTCAAGTGTGGACAGCCCCTAGCCTGTCAGTGTTGCAGCTCGGGGTGGGATAGGCTGTAGGATTTTTAGGTCTTTGACTTTGTGCGATTAATTTACCAAGCATTGGAGCACCTTAAATACTGTAAACTGTTATGGTCAAAACATATTGCTAAGATAGGGAGAGGTCTGACCGTAATAAAGCGCTGCTCTACTTTCTTGACATTGCTATCAATAAAACAAGACCTACAGGCCATAGTTTTGTTGCACCCGGACTACTGTCCAGGCATATGGTAAAGCGCCACAAAGAGGGACATCGGCAAATTACAATTGGCCCTGAACAGAGCAGCACGACTGATCCTTAAATGTACACGCAGAGCTAACATTAATAATATGCATGTCAATCTCTCCTGGCTCAAAGTGGATTTAGAAAAGGTTCTGAAAGGGCCAAGAATGGCCACTTTCAGCATGATTTTCCCAAACATTGTATGTGTTACAAATGTAAAAAGCAAGTTACACATTCCTCACAATTAAGTTTTTATGTGAGAACTGCCAGAACAATCTGTGATACCCAAAAATATTTTCGGGCCAAGCTGGCAGGTAAATTCCCTCTTCTTTGGAGGGTGATGGGTATTGATTTAGACAGTTTTGGAATAAACTCAAAAGAAATGAGGGTAGAAAGTAATTTGGCATAGATGATATTCAAGTATTCCACGGACACCAACCTACAGTGGGATTATATTTGCTATGTGAATTACAAGTGATTTATGACACTTTGGACAGAAACCAGAATATAGAGCCAATCAATAAAGATAATTGGAAAGTACCTTTACACCTCCATCAAAAGGAAAAGGGGAGGTCACCTCTCCACTGTGGTAAATGACATGGTGAGCATTCAAGTTTAAAAGGGCAGCTGTTCTCATCACTCCATATTTGAGCTGCAGACAGGTGGTGGATGAATTTTGCAAACTCTTCACATTATTAACTTTTAATGTAAGCATTTACAGCTCCAGAATGCACAACCCACTGTCAGTTCCATGATAACTATCTGGAGGTGAGAGACTAGCCTGGTCCGATATCTGTTTGTGCAGTCTTGCCAACTGCTATGGTCATTGTAGTTGGACAAACACGTGGAACCAGGCAATGAGAGAGAGAGAGAGAGAGAGAGAGAGAGGGTACTGACCTCCTCTTGCCGATGGTACTCTGAGATGAGGTTGAAGGGGATGGTGTACAAGGTGCTGGACATGACTCCGAAGACAGGATGAGGGTGGTGATGATGTTGGGGATCAGGCTGATCAGACTGATTCCCAGACCAAACACAAAGTATCCCATGAAGTAGAGCCCCTTCAGATCAACGAAGGGCTGCAGCAGCCTCTGGACATCTGAAGACACATCAGATGTAGAAAGAGAGAAGGAAGAGAGGGAGGGAGATTTCATCTTTACACGGTATGTGGATTGGTACTGCCAAGTAAGACTTATTTTTATTTTTTTACAGTATATACTACTGTGTAAGAACACGCAACATGTCTAAGAAGACTGCAGGTATAACTAAATAGAGAAGTGATTTCTTACTCAAGGGCACAACAAAAATTCTATCTGCTTGGGATTTGAATAAGCCATTTCTTATCCCTCCATATCTATTTTAGCAAAGTGTTGCGATAGTGCTCCTTATTACTTTGCTTTCCTTGTGTCAAAAATGTGAATGCCACTGAATAAACAAACACGTCATCATTGGTAATTCAGTTACATGGGATGACGATGGCCTGCTGTTCTGCTTACTGGCATTGGATCTAATGCATGCAAATGTGTGTCACTATTCTCCATAGACAGAAGATCAATTTGGTTTGTTCTCCATGCTCTACTTTCAGTGATTGGAGTTTAAGTATAAGACAAGTAAGTCTTACTTAATTAAATAAATTACCGAACAATAATGAAATTATAAGCATCTGCTATGCACTTTTGCAGTGAATGATTGAATACGTTCTGTGCTGTGACTTAGCTTAAGGGTATACGTTATTACATCAGTGTGTGTCACACAACATATACCACAGTCGCCAAGCAGGCTCGGAGCAAACTTCTGTGGAAAGTTCCCTGTGTTGGTTGGACATGAGCAGACAAGATATGAACTCATAAGCTTAAGAATCAAGAGTGAAGTAAGTCTCTTTACAACAAAACAAACATTCGCAAAGGATATTAGATACGGCTCTATTGTGGACATTGGGTGACTACACGTATACCCTTGAGCTAAATCACATTGTGGACATTGGGTGACTACACGTATACCCTTGAGCTAAATCACATTGTGGACATTGGGTGACTACACGTATACCCTTGAGCTAAATCACATTGTGGACATTGGGTGACTACACGAATACCCTTGAGCTAAATCACATTGTGGACATTGTGTGACTATACGTATACCCTGGAGCTAAATCACATTGTGGACATTGGGTGACTACACGTATACCCTTGAGCTAAATCACATTGTGGACATTGGGTGACTACACGTATACCCTGGAGCTAAATCACATTGTGGACATTGGGTGACTACACGTATACCCTGGAGCTAAATCACATTGTGGACATTGGGTGACTACACGAATACCCTTGAGCTAAATCACATTGTGGACATTGGGTGACTACACGTATACCCTTGAGCTAAATCACATTGTGGACATTGGATGACTACAATTACATTTACGTTTGACATTTTAGTCATTTAGTAGACATTCTTATCCAGAACAACATACAGGAGCAATTAGGGTAAAGTGCCTTGCTCAAGGGCACATCTCCATGCTCACCAAGTCAGCTTAGGGATTCAAACCAGCAACCTTTCAGTTACTGGCCCAATGCTCTTAACCACTAGGCTACCTGTCAATAATGTCTTACTTATGAATGCTGCGACACAACAGGAATAGAGAGCAGAGAGACAGAGTTGATACAGAGACCCCAGCATCCAATCTCCACCCCCTCTCATACCGCTCATAGGCTGTAGAGTTATGGTCCGCATACAGGTTGCCCTTATACACAATCTGTCATCACACACAAATAACCATTATTACACACACTTTATGACCAAGTATGATGATTATCATAATTATGATAATTACATGCACAATGGAGACAAAGTCACCACCACAGCTGAATACTAATTGAACTAGTTACTTACATAAATGTGGTGTTTGATTCAATATGTCTCTCCAATCTCTACCCACTCCTCTGACATATGATCAATAAGTGGTGGTATGGTGGTATTTATCTTATAATGCATGTGCTGTACAGTAGCTTGTAACAGTTAACAAGTTCCATCCCATGTGTCAACAACATAAACCACATCAAATCAAATCAAATTTATTTATATAGCCCTTCGTACATCAGCTGATATCTCAAAGTGCTGTACAGAAACCCAGCCTAAAACCCCAAACAGCAAGCAATGCAGGTGTAGAACATCTGCCACTGCTCTCTATTGATACAGTGAAAGCACAGTATGTTTAGGTCTGACCTGCTGCTTAGTTTGCCTCAGTCTCAACCACTAAATCACCACCACCATGTGACTGCAGCCTGCGTAAGAGCAGTCATCAGCATACAGATCAGATGAGACCTGACCACCATAAAGCCGGTCTGTCAATGTCTTCATTACAGAGCAATTAATAGTTGGGCACACAGAACCAAATCAGCCAAGGCTGTGACGAGAGACTACCCACCAATCAGGGCATGTTGTGATGGTGCTAAATAAATAAACAGGAAGCCTTTTAATGAACACAGTGATGAACCTCGATCGCATAATGGAGTGAAAACATTAAGTTCTCTTATGACCACTGTCAAATAAGGGCAATCATTAGTAGTCTGAGTGATATAATTAGTTTGTCCTTTAATGGTCTCTCTCTCTCCCTCCCTTCCTCTCTCCCTGTCCCATGAAGTCTGTGAAGAAGAGCCTGTTGCAGAGGAAGATGGTCCATCCCAGCAAGTGAGTGACACAGAGACAGCGGTAGTGACTGGGTATGTTAATCATAGCCAGGATACAGGACTTCAGAGTTATCCTCTTCTTCTGCAGGCAGAAACCGGGTAGAGACACACACATGGCAGATCATTAGATCATGAGACTTCTGCTTCAGGCAGACAATAGAGAGACACACACATGGCAGATCATTAGATCATGAGACTTCTGCTGCAGGCAGACAATAGAGAGACACACACATGGCAGATCATTAGATCATGAGACTTCTTCTGCGGACAGACACAATAGAGAGACACACACATGGCAGATCATTAGATCATGAGACTTCTGCTGCAGGCAGACACAATAGAGAGACACACACATGGCAGATCATTAGATCATGAGACTTCTTCTGCAGACAGACACAATAGAGAGACACACACATGGCAGATCATTAGATCATGAGAGTTCTTCTGCAGACAGACACAATAGAGAGACACACACGTGGCAGATCATTAGATCATGAGACTTCAGAGGGTCTCACACAGAACAGCAGGGAGTCAGTGAATGTCAAGAACAGGAAATGTAAAAAAGAACAAGGAACAGCAGGGTGTCAGATAAGAATAAAGACGTCAGATGAAAGCTAGTAGCTAATGACAGATACACTAGCCTTATGCTGAAAAAATATATGTTTTAACAAGTCAGGAAGAGAGGGAATTTAAAAAAATAAAACATTTAAAGAAATGGGTGAGAATTTTTTTTTAAAACCATGTGCTCTTTCTTTAAGTTTGTTCTGGTTTAATATACCATAGTTCTGTGTTCTGTAGGATTCAACGTTTTTCTATTGCTTAAGTGTACACAGATTGTCATGACAGCATACATTTATTCGAATCATCATCCCAAAATATATTCCCCATAAACCTTTACAGGAATGCTTCTGCAAAATCGAAAATTAATATGAGAATCTATATGGTTGCACCAAAGTGCCCTGTCTGGCTACTGTGATAATGGAGAACCTTGCCTGCTATAAGAGTCTTCTTTAGCAAGGATTCATAGTAATTACTTCCTGACTCTTTTCATAGATTTTTGAATTACTTCTGCAAAGTCATCATTAATTTCCAGCTATATTTACACACTGGGCATAAATATCCATCATCATTAAATTACCATTGTTAAATGCTATGGTGCTGAATTGAATTGTTGAATGCTAGTCTGAGTTTCAATGAATCTCATTCAGAGCACTGGTTTGAATGACTGTCTGAGCCTTAGAGATCATATCATTCATTTAATTCCAGGACGTGAGCTACCTATACATGTAATACAGTATAATGGCCATTTCAATTACTTTATCTGTGTGTACGAGGTGACATTATAACCTTTATTTATTTATTTTATTTCACCTTTATTTAACCAGCTAGGCCAGTTGAAAACAAGTGCTCATTTACAACTGTGAACTGACCAAGATAAAGCAAAACAGTGCAACAAAAACAACAACACAGAGTTACACTTTTAATGACTGTCTTACACCCTGATGACTGCCTGGTCTCACCAACATCAAGGTATCCATGCATGCAATCCAGCTGCCGCCGGTAACTAAGAATAACTACATGACCCTTGTCCTCTAACAATTCTCCCATCTCGCAATGACTGGGGAGTGGTCACCATTGCCACACACCAGAGCTAATTTCAATGCTATACATGTAGGATCTTAATTTGACCTGAATTATAACAGCAAAATAATCACGCAGCAAGAGGATTTTAACATGTAGTCCATAATGTTGTTTGATCAGTGGTTAGGCTATTAGCTGGTCAAAATTAGTCTAGACCGTGTGTTAGTGCCAGTGGTGATTTTAGCATCTAAATCTTGGTGGGGCAAACTCCCCAAAATGTTTTTTGATGCATGCCAGCAAAGCCGCTACACAACACTAAACAATACATTAATTGTACTAGAACGGTGACAAACGGTGCCCACAAACAGTTAGGGCCTACATAAAGCTGTCCCACAGCAGGGCTTTCTTTTCAGTACCATGGAGTGAATCTTTACCATTGCTACACCTGGCTATCAGCAGAACCTTGTCTGGCAGCAAAACAGATCATTCAGCCTCATTTACCGCCTTTGTAAAAAACATAGCTGATATGGCTGACTTGCTTAAAGAAATATGGTTTCTACTGACAATTGAGATGTACAAACTATGGAATAAGAGGATGACGAGAGGATAAGAGGCAATCCGTAATTTTTACTAAGACATTAATGAGCGAGCTAGGAAGGACGTAGTCAATATAACTATTTATTCAGGACTTTTGAAATGTACAGCAACAGAATTCAGAACACGGGCCATTCTTACAGTATTCTCCCTGTACACCAAGTCAGAACTGTAGGATAAATAAAGGGGCATATAAGCAGGCAATGAATGCTCTTAAAATATTAAAAGATTACATTTCTCTAACACAGGCTATAGGATGCATGTGCATCACCAAGTCAGAACAGTAGGCTAAGTGATGAGGGGGGAAGATTATTAGGGTGAGGCACATAGGCTTCTAACACTTTACTACACAACATACACTTAGTATTACTTTCTTTGCTACAGTATACATATCTCCGTGGTATATTACATAATTTATGCAGCAGCATACAAGACATTTTTGGATTCACCTTGCTGTGCTCACTTGAGCAGGAAGGTGGAGCGGCGGTCCTTGTGGGCAAATTTTGTCATCAAACTTTGTCATCAAAGTCTGGCATTCTCTGGGTTTAGAAAACACGGTTGAATCATGACTTCAGTGATCTTCAGGTCGGAGATTTAGAAAGAGGCCCGCGTTCCCGACTTGGAATTCTAAGTTGGATGACCATTCAAAACGTATGTCCCCAGTTGTAGCTCGTTCCCAGTTGTCTTGAACTCACTGAATTCTGAGATTTCCCAGTTCCAAGTTTCCAGTAGTTTTGAATGCGGAGAAGTCATGCTGGATTGACAGCATGGCCAATGTATTCAACCTTTTCTGGCACTTGGTGTTGAATGTTTATCCTTTTAAGCCTGGGAAAGAGACCCTTAAACCCAAACGTATACCACACACCCACTCCACTGAATAGCAGGCTAGTGATTGGTTTGCAACACGTGTAGTTAGCCACTGATTCCTTCCAAAAAAACAAATTGTTGAATTTGCGATTTCCAACTTGTTGAGTAATGTTAAATGTTCCATGGCCATAGAGCATCGATACATTTTATATAGAATTTCTGTAATTTAAAAAAAACATTTGCCAGTAGATTCATGACGATGACTGCTTGTCTAACTTGCTAGCTAAGATTTTGAATGTATGACGTTGACATGATCAGTCCAATTAAAGCTACAGTAGATATAACGTGATTTGACTTAATTTTATCTGTAGCCAATGACCCTGAGTCTTCTTGGATGGGCACTTCTAAAGTAACTCTATGGTAGCAACCAAGGGGCTTGAACTTTTGAGCTCTCCCTGTAGATTTTGCGGTGACATAGCGTCCCCATGAGTGACAGAACACTGAGCCAACCAATCAGAGTGCAATTAGAGAACATTACCAACCCTTACGCTCCGTATTTTCTGCCTCACCACCACGGAAAGCACTGAGCTAGGCTGAAACACCTGCATTTTGGAGCTGTCTTACTCAAGAAAGCAAATAAGAGACCATGTTCGTATGCGCCTTTACTAACTCAATGATTGTTTTTTATTGTTTGCAAACTGATATGTGACACGTATTAATGCCAAAATAACATGCAAAACAAGATTTTTTTTTAGATGTATTTCTTTCAGCTAACAGGTGGGGCTCTGCCCTGAATGATGGGCCGCCACTTGTTAATGCGGGTTTCCAGTGAATTTATAAATATTCCGAAGCTCATCTACAGGACAATTCTCACCACCAAATTAAGATCCTACATACAGTGGGGCAAAAAAGTATTTAGTCAGCCACCAATTGTGCAAGTTCTCCCACTTAAAAAGATAAGAGAGGCCTGTAATTTTCATCATAGGTACACTTCAACTATGACAGACAAAAAAACTTTTGTTATTGACCAAATACTTATTTTCCACCATAATTTGCAAATAAATTCATAAAAAATCTTACAATGTGATTTTCTGGATTTTTTTTCTCATTTTGACTGTCATAGTTGAAGTGTACCTATGATGAACATTACAGGCCTCTCTCATCTTTTTAAGTGGGAGAACTTGCACAATTGGTGGCTGACTAAATACTTTTTTTGCCCCACTGTATGTACAATTGTATGAACACAAAAGAGACATTTAAACACATACATGTATGTCTCACACAGTGATGATACATTTTTATTATGGATACAGACTATTCACAATGGTCCAAAGAGAGACACAGTGCGTTCAGAAAGTATTCACACCCCTTTACTTTTCCACATTTTGTTACGTTTCAGCTTAAAAAAGGTTTTTCCTCAATCTACACACAATACCCCATAATGCCAAAGTGAAAACAGGTTGAGAATATTTTGCAAATTTATTTAAAAAAAACAGACCCTTTTTACTCAGTACCTTTTTGAAGCACCTTGGGCAGTGATTACAGCCTTGAGTCTTCTTGGGTATGACACTACAAGCTTGGAATACCTGTATTTATGGTGTATTTAGAGTATTTAGGGAGTTTCCTCTCTTCAGTTCCTCTCAAGCTCTGTCACGTTGGATGGGGAGCATCGCTGAATGGCTATTTTCAGGTCTCTCCAGAGATGTCCGGGCTCTGGCTGGGCCACTCGAGGACATTCAGAGACATGTCCCGAAGCAACTCCTGCGTTGTCTTGGCTGTGTGCTTAAGGTCGTTGTCCTGTTGGAAGGTGAACCTTCGTGGTCCTGAGAACTATGGAGCAGGTTTTCATCAAGGATCTCTCTGTAGTTTGTTCCGTTTATCTTTCCTTTGATCCTGACTAGTCTCCCAGTCACTGACGCTAAAAAACATCCCCACAGCATGACAATGTCACCACCATGATGCCACCACCCTCCTGATTCCTGCTTACAAGCAAAAACTAAAGCAGGAAGTATCAGCAACTTGCTCAATACGGAAGTGGTGAGATGACACGGATGCTACGCTACTGGAATGTTTTTCTAGCACACACTGGAATATGTTCCAGGATTCATCCAATGGCATTGAGGAGTATACCACCTCAGTCACCGGCTTCATCAATAAGTGCATTGACAACGTCGTCCCCACAGTAAATGTAAGTACATATCCCAACCAGAAGCCATGGATTAAAGGCAACATCCACAGCGAGCTCAAGGCTAGAGCTATCATTTTCAAGGAGCGGGACACTAATCCAGATGCTTATAAGGAATCCTGCTATGCCCTCAGTTGAACCATCAAACAGGCAAAGCGGCAATACAAGATTAAGATTAAGTACCCAAAGGCACCCCCTAGCCCTGCAAAAGACAACATGCACAATACCGATTGGTTATCAGGTCAGGTGATGGGTGCCCAAGGCCACTAGTCATAGCCCAAGTCCTGTGTGGCTCAGTTGGTAGAGCTTGGCGCGTTTCCCACGGGGGACCAGTATGAAAATGTATGCACTCACTACTGTAAATTGCTCTGGATAAGAGTGTCTGCTAAATTATGTAAATGTAAGCAATCATCAGATATTGAGTACACCATCTTCATGGAAATTTTAAATATTTTCAAAATCACCTCAGGCAAATGTTTATAAATACAGTACAATTCCTGGATTGCATATGATTATCTGCAAAAACATTTGCCTGTAGTGGTTGTACCATGTGCTGTATTAATACCCACAAGGTCTGATTTATAAAAGAATGCTTCTTACATCTGAACATAAAGCTCATGTCACAATCCAATGTTGAGGCTGGGTTATCTCAGAGAACCTGAGAGTAATGATAAATATGTTTTGTCACGTAGTATGTGTGATCCTGCACACAGAACAAGTGGCCTGTTCTGTTTGACATATCCCAATAATCTGGACATACTGTATGTTCCCTCAATTCTTACACCAGTACCCTACAATGAGAAACCTGTAAATCAATCTTTCTCATAAATTGTGCAGCTCTTTTGAGTGTGTCAAACTAGGATTGGATGTCAAGTGTCTGCCTGCATTAAGTCTGGACACACAATATGTTCCCTAAATGTTGCACCCTACCTATAAGAAACCTGCTTGCAAATTAAACGTTCTCATAAATTATGCATTTTGTGTACCACGAATGTCACTGCACATTCGTGCATACTCCCTGACTATAATATCAAAAACCCTCTCTAGAGCCATATATAGAGAAAGACATGGTAGGCTATATATGTATGTAATGTATATATACTTTCACTGGCCCCCTCTAGGGAACTTTCAATAAATTCCCTGGTTTCCCAGAAATCCTTGTTGGAGAATTCTAGATTTCCTGTTAATTCCCTTCTGAATCTGAAAATCCTCCAACTGGGATTTCAGGAAAACAATGGCATTTATTGAACGTTTATTGAATTTTGCAACCCTAGCCCCCTCCTTCCATTATGGTAAACGGTATGGTATTGCAGAGAAACTAGTACAACTTTATCCATTTTGTATCCATCCAAAGAAGCAGTTTAGAAAAAGTCACATCTGCATTACCATCTTTTTTTTCTTCTTCTAAGTTTCAAACAACCGGGCAACAGCATACATTTCAGTAAATAATTGCCTGTTTCAAATAAAGTCTACATGAATTGTTTACAGGTTTACCATTAATTACCATGAATTTTTGAGGTTGTGTTTGATTTGTTACATTAAATAATTGAGTAATGACAACAACAACATAAAATGGTGGCAATCATCCATTTTTATCGCCAGTAAGAAACTGCTGGCCAATGGCTGCTAACAGCTGAGAAAGGGAAAGGGGATACCTAGTCAGTTGTACAACTGGATGCATTCAACTGAAATGTGTCTTGAACTGCTAGCTACAGTAACTGCCTAGAATAAAAAACAGTCAACAACTTTGGGAGTACAGACCCTTATAAATCGGCCGAAAATGCAGTCATAGATGAGAATAATTATTCTGTCAAGGAATTAAAGTTTCACAGTATTCTAATTTGATGGTTGGAGATACAGTGCGAGTTAGAATTAATGGATACAAAACCAAAACCATAAATCCCATTAACATTCCACATGCTTAAAAATAATACATTTCACTAATCTCTAAAAACATCTAGAGATGGAAACAACTCTAGTTCTAAAATAATAATCAATATACTAATCTAAATATAATAATCAATACTTCAAAGCTCTTGGACATGGCCTTTTTCAACACAACATGAAATGTTTTGGTTTCTTTATTTGTATATTTCCATGCATTTATCCACTAATTGACTCGATATGTCACCTCTAAATTCACAAGCTAATACATTTTTGTGAGTTGTGAGGGTAGTCAAAACGAAGGTCAAGGAATATTTTTTGTTCAGGCCGTGTGACTGCAAAGCAAATGAACAACACAAAATAAAAATATCATTACAACCATCCTCTCTGTATGAAGAAAACACACACACCTCCACATACCAGTGACTAGCAGGCCATGTGCCACACCTCTCTCAATTCCAAACCATGACTGAGTATCTGCTGGATTAGAGCCTACTATACACAAACTCACACCACCCTGTGCCGGTTTCCCTGCCATCAATGAGTCTGTCTGCTCTCTCGCTAGTACACTGAAATACATCCTCACATGCTTGTTCACTCACACAATCACTGACTGACTGACTGAGTGAGCTCTGAGGGCCGTGTACTGTTTACTCATGACTAAAAGGACTTCTAAAATGTCCAAATAATCACATTAACTCCATGATAAAAACCATATTTTTTCATTAGTCCACTGTTAATATAGTCCCAGCAGGTTTTCAAGAAGCAAAGTGTCACTTGCCACACCATCATGATGATTGATGCAAAACACCCCATCATGGTGATGCAAAACACATCATCATCATGATGATGCAAAACACCCCATCACGGTGATGCAAAACACATCATCATCATGATGATGCAAAACACATCATCATCATGGTGATGCAAAACACATCATCATCATGATGATGCAAAACACCCCATCATCATGGTGATGCAAAACACATCATCATCATGATGATGCAAAACACCCCATCACGGTGATGCAAAACACATCATCATCATGATGGTGCAAAACACATCATCATCATGATGATGCAAAACACCCCATCACGGTGATGCAAAACACATCATCATCATGATGGTGCAAAACACATCATCATCATGATGATGCAAAACACCCCATCACGGTGATGCAAAACACATCATCATCATGATGATGCAAAACACCCCATCACGGTGATGCAAAACACATCATCATCATGATGGTGCAAAACATGATGTGGTGGCAGATAGCCTTGTGGTTAGAGAGTTGGGACAGTTACCGAAAGGTTACTGGATCGAATTCCAGAGTTGACAAGGTAAAAATCTGTTATTCAGCACCTGAACAAGGCATTTAACCCACTGTTCTCTGGTAGGCCGTCATTGTAAATAAGAATGTGTTCTCTCTACACTGGCTTCCTGCTAGGGCTGATTTCAAGGTTTTACTGCTGATCTACAAAGCATTACATGGGCTTGCTCCTACTTATCTTTCCGATTTGGTCCTGCCGTACATACCTACACGTACGCTACGATCACAAGACGCAGGCCTCCTTACAGTCCCTAGAATTTCTAAGCAAACAGCTGGAGGCAGGATTTCTCCAATAGAGCTCAATTTTTATGGAACGTTCTGCCTATCCATGTGAGAGACGCAGACTCGGTCTCGACCTCTAAGTCTTTATTGAAGACTTATCTCTTCATTAGGTCCTGTGATTGAGTGATAGGCAGTCCTCGAGCCTGCCTATCGCCTGGTACTGTTTGGACTCTGACCTGGTTTATGAACTCTTGCCTGTCCCCGACCTGCCCTTTGCCTACCCCTTTTGGTATAATAAATATTGGAGCTCAACCATCTGCCTCCAGTGTCTGCATTTTGGTCTCGCCATGTGCCCTTATACATATCTGTATTCCCAGTCATGTGAAATGCATATATTAGGGCCTAACGAATGTATTTCAGTTGACTCATTTTCCTCATAGGAACTGTAACTCAGTATAACCTTGGAAATTGTTGCATGTTTCATTTATATTTTTGTTCAGTGTCAATACATTTGCACAATGAGCATTTGTTATTCCTCAAATGTATCGTTACAGTTGTTGGATAGCTTGTACATTTTAGCCATGTTAGCATTGACATGAAATCAGTCAAAACACCTCAAAACAAGAAATGGTTTCAAGAACAAGATGAAACTACCTGAAACGAGTGACTTGGGATTTCCCACATGGCAGTTTCTTGTCATTGTGGTAGCTATCTGGCCATCCAGAATCACAACAACTCACGGACCTCTTCCCCATTTAACCGTGCACATCGTTTTCGTGACAGTGTCAGATAACCCATCTATTGGGCTTGTCACTGGTACGTCCTGTTTGAGTTTTTTTCTTGTAAGCAGGAATCAGGAGGATAGAGTTATGGTTAGATTTGCCAAAGAGAGGCTGAGGGAGATGTTTGTGCGCGTTTCTGTGTGTGGTGTAAAGATGATCTAGAGTTTTTTCACCTCTAGTTGCACAGGTGACATGCTGGCAGAAATGAGGTAAAATGGAATTCAGTTTCCCTGCATTTAAAGGTGTTCCAAATATTTGGTATACTCAGTGTAGACAGCTGATATAAACTCAGCAAACAAAATAAACGTCCTCTCACTGTCACCTGCGTTTATTTTGTGTAAATATGTGTAAATATTTGTATGAACATAAGATTCAACAACTGAGACATAAACTGAACAAGTTCCACAGACATGTGACTGAAAAAATTGAATAATGTGTAAAAGTAACAGTCAGTATCTGATGTAGCCACCAGCTGCATTAAAACTTCTTATGGCTGCAAGGGGCATTATTGAGTAGCTTGGATGAAAGGTGCCCAGACGTGCCCAGAGTAAACGGCCTGCTCCTCAGTCCCAGTTGATAATATATGCATATTATTATTAGTATTGGATAGAAAACACTCTGACGTTTCTAAAACTGTTTGAATGATGTCTGTGAGTATAACAGAACTCATATGGCAGGCAAAAACCTGAGAAGAAATCCAAACAGGAAGTGAGAAATCTGAGGTTGGTTGATTTTCAACCCAGGCCCTATTGAATTCACAGCGAGATATGGATGAAGTTGCACTTCCTAGGGCTTCCACTAGATGTCAACCGTCTTTAGAAACTTGAATGAGGCTTCTACTGTGTTGTGGGGCAGAATGAGAAGGGAATGAGTCAGGTTACTGGCAGAGAGCCATTTCCTGGTCACACGCATGCTCCTCTACACACAAAGGAATTCTCCGGTTGGAACTTTATTGAAGATTTATGATAAAAACATCCTAAAGATTGATTCTATACTTAGTTTGGAATGTTTCTAAGACCTGTAATATCACTTTTTGAAGTTTTTGTCCGAAGTGATGCCTGACCTGCACGAGCGTTTGGATATGTGTACCTAATGCCCTAACAAAAGTAGCTACTTGGACATAAATAATGGACATTATCGAACAAATCAAGCATTTATTGTGGAACTGCGATTCCTGGGAGTGCATTCTAATGAAGATTATCAAAGGTAAGGGAATATTTATAATTGAATTTCTGATTTCTGTTGACTCCAACATGGCGGAAATTTGTTTTCTGAGTGCCGTCTCAGATTATTGCATGGTTTGATTTTTCCGTAAAGTTGTTTTGAAATCTGACACCGCGGTTGCATTAAGGAGAGGTATATCTATATTTCCATGTCTAAAACTTGAATTTTCATCAACATTTATAATGAGTATTTCTGCAAAATGATGTGGCTCTCTGCAATAACACCGGATGTTTTTGGAACTAGTGAACGTAATGCGCCAATGTAAACTCAGATATTTTATATAAATATGAACTTTATCAAACAAAACATACATGTATTGTGTAACATGAAGTCCTATGAGTGTCATCTGATGAAGAGCATCAAATGTTAGTGATTCATTTTATCTCTATTTGTACTTTTTGTGACTCCTCTCTTTGGCAGGAAAAATTGTGTTTTCTTTGGCTTGGTGGTGACCTAACATAATCGTTTGTGGTGCTTTCGCTGTAAAGCTTATTTGAAATCAGACACTGTGGTGGAATTAACAACAAGATTACCTTTAAAACGGTATAAGATACTGTATGTTTGAGGAATTGTAATTATGAGATTTCAGTTGTTTTGAATTTGGCGCCCTGCACTTTCACTGGCTGTTGTCATATCAATCCCGTTAACGGGATTGCAGCCCTCAGAAGTTAAGTACTGCAGTGCATCTCCTCCTCATGGACTTCACCAGATTTGCCAGTTCTTGCTGTGAGATGTTACCCCACTCTTCCACCAAGGCATCTGCAAGTTCCCGGACATTTCTGGGGGGAATGGCCCTAGCCTTCACCCTCCGATCCAACAGGTCCCAGTTGTGCTCAATGGGATTGAGATCCGAGCTCTTTGCAGGCCATGGCAGAACACTGATATTCCTGTCTTGCAGGAAATCATGCACAGAACGAGCAGTATGGCTGGTGGCATTGTCATACTGGAGGGTCATGTCAGGATGAGCCTGCAGGAACGGTAACACATGAGGAAGGAGGATGTCTTCCCTGTAACGCACAGCGTTGAGATTGCCTGCAATGACAACAAGCTCAGTCCGATGATGCTGTGACACACCACCCCAGACCATGACGGACCCTCCAACTCCAAATCGATCCCACTTCGGAGTACAGGCCTTGGTGTAACGCTCATTCCATCGACGATAAACACGAATTTGACCATCACCCCCGGTGAGAGAAAACCGCGACTCGTCAGTGAAGAGCACTTTTTGCCAGTCCTGTCTGGTCCAGCGATAGTGGGTTTGTGCCCATAGGCAACGTTGTTGCCGGTGATGTCTGGTGAGGACCTGCCTCACCAGCCTATTGCAGACAGTCTGAGCACTAATGGAGCACTAATGGAGCTACATTTTTATGGAATGGTCTGCCTATCCATGTGAGAGACTCAGTCTCAACCTTTAAGTCTTTACTGAAGACTAATATCTTCAGTAGATCCTATGATTGAGTGTAGTCTGGCCCAGGAGTGTGAAGATAAACGGAAAGTCACTGGAGCAATGAACCACCCTTGCTGTCTCTGCCTGGCCGGTTCCCCTCTCTCCACTGGGATTCTCTGCCTCTAACCCTATTACGGGGGCTGAGTCACTGGTTTACTGGATCTTTTCCATGCCGTCCCTAGGAGGGATGCGTCACTTGAGTGAGTTGAGTCATTGACGTGATCTTCCTGTCCGGGTTGGCGCCCCCCCCTCAGGTTTGTGCCATTGGGGAGATCTTAGATCTTAGCCTTCTCTCAGGGTAGTAGGTTGAAGTTATCCCTCTAGTGGTGTGGGGGCTGTGCTTTGGCAAAGTGGGTGGGATTATATCCTGCTGTTTGTCCCTGTCTGGGGGTTTTCGTTGGATGGGGCCACAGTGTCTCCTGACCCCTCCATTCTCAGCCTCCAGTATTTATGTTGCAGTAGTTGTATGTGTTGGGGAGTAGTATGTGTCGGGGAGCTAGGGTCAGTCTGTTACTTTCTCCTGTCTTATCCGGTGTCCTGTCTGAATTTAAGTATGCTCCCTCTAATTCTCTCTCTCTTTTTCTCTCTTTCCCTCTCTCTTCTCTTCGTGGACCTGAGCCCTAGGACTATGCCTCAGGACTACCTGGCCTGATGACTCCTTGCTGTCCCCAGTCCACCTGGTCATGCTGCTGCTCCAGTTTCAACTGTTCTGCCTGCGGCTATGGAACCCTGACCTGTTCACTGGACGTGCTACCTTGTCCCGGACCTGTTGTTTTGGACTCTCTCTCTACCGCACCTGCTGTCTCTAACTCTGAGTGATGGGCTATGAAAAGTCAACTGACATTTATTCCTGAGGTGCTGACCAGTTGCACCCCCTACAACCACTGTGATTATTATTATCTGACCCAACTGGTCGTCTATGAAAGTTTGAACATCTTGGCCATGTTCTAATATATTCTCCACCCGGCACAGCCAGAAGAGGACTGGCCACCCCTCATAGCCTGGTTCCTCTAGGTTTCTACATTTGATACATTTGATTGATTGATTGTTCTTAACTGACTTGCCTAGTTAAATAAAGGTTAAATATATATATATTTTTATTCATAATGCAAAACACACCATCATGATGATGCAAAACACACCATCATATGATGCAAATGTTGCGTTTACACACTGAAGGTAGGTAAGGTGTCAAATGCAGGAGAGCAGAGATGTCAGTGTAGCGTATATTTTAATAAGGGCAAGTCCAAAAAAACGGTACAGTACAATACCCCAAAACAACGTCCAAGACAATGGGAACTAACAGTACTCCCGTAAGGCGCAAAACCACAACGCACCTTACTATAATAAACACACACGAAATACACTGAGGAAAGCCTCCACGAGAAACAAGAAAATAATCCCGCACAAACCTAAGCGGGGAAACAGGGGTAAATATACACACAGAAAATAAAGCAAATAAAAACCAGGTGTGAATGAACCAAAGACAAAACAAATGGAAAAGGAAACATGGATAGGTGATTAGCTAGTAGGCCAGCGTCGCCAACTGCCGAGCACCGCCCGAACTGGGAAGTCGTGACAGTACCCCCGACGCACGGCTCCTGCAGCACGCCGATGCTGGCCTCGAGGGCAACCCGGAGGACGAGGTGCAGGGCGATCCAGGTGGAGGCGGTGAAATTCCCTCAGAAGAGATGGGTCTAATACGTCCTCCACCGGCACCCAGCATCTCTCTGTACCCCTCCCAATCCATGACGTACTGAAGGCCCCCCACCCGACGCCTTGAGTTCAGTATGAACCGAACTGCATACGCCGGGGACCCCTCAATGTCCAGGGGGGGGGGGGGGGGGCGGAGGGACCTCCCGCACCTCAGCTTCTTGAAGCGAACCAGCCACCACCGACCGGCCTGAGAGACACATGAAATGAGGGGTTAATACAGTAATATGGGGGGGCTGTAACCTGTAACACACCTCGTTTATTCTCCTCAGGACTTTAAATGGCCCCACAAACCGCGGACCCAGCTACCGGCAGGGCAGGCAGAGGGGCAGGTTTTGGGTCAAGAGCCAGACCCGGTCCCCCGGTGCAAACACCAGGGCCTCACTGTGGTGACGGTCAGCTCTTGCCTTCTGCCGCCCTTCAGCCCATTTCAGGCACCACTACTTCAGTTCATGAAAATAAATAGCCTGCCAGCTACTTAACCCTGTTGCCCAAAGCTAACGTTATAAGCAGCCAGCTAGCTTCATCTCGCTAGTGAGGCTCGACCGAACTGAGGTATGTGGTGAGAGCCACAATAAGGGTTATGGACAATAGTGGAATTTGCAGTTTGCCTTCAAAATAAAAGTACCTCTTTAAAAGTGATGCAGAAGGTTACAATTGGTGGAATCAAGCCATATATAGACTAGATAATGTTAAACAAGATTGGAATGTGAAGCAACGAAATGGGGCATCAGTCTACTCAGTGACACCCACAGAACACAACTGTGACGAATTTACGCAAATATTAGCATTGTAGCTCTTATTGCGGTGACTGTGTGAAATCACCTACCCAGTCAGTCCATTGTGTGTGTTGACATTCATATTGCACTGTACAGCTTTACCTAAGGATTGGGGATCAATGAAATGGGGTATCAGTCTATTCAATACCCAATATATTTTTCCCAATGTCCTCCTCAGAGTTCAGACTCCAAAACATCCAGGCAGTATTGTTTTTCCTCTGGAATAGTGTACAATACACTTGCCAATAAATGTGGCTCAATTCACAGTTGTTTCAGAGTCCCGCAATAAGAGCTACGACGCTAATGTTCTCTGGGTGTCACTGAGGAGACTGATACCCCATGTAACTGATCCACAATCCATAGGTAAGGCTGTACAGTGAAATAAGTATTCCCCCAATGCAATTCTGAAGTATAATACATCCAGTGTGATTTCAACAGATTGTCAAATTAACTAATTGTCTTTTGTTGATTTTATTTAAACAACATTCCAACCTCGTTTAGCATTTTCTATTCAACTATGCCATAATGCTAATATTTGTATTCATTTGCATCACTGTCAATGACATACTTTTGAAGACAAACCGCAAAGTCACTATTGTGGCTAATCCTTATTGTGGCTAGCTTTGTAAATTAGGAATATTTTAGATGATGACACCAAGCTATATAGTTACTGAAACAGATGGTCGTTTTGCTATGTTTTTGAGGAAGAACATTGTCTAGCATTTTATGACCAGCACTGTAGGTGCGCGAGACAACTTTACCAGCGTCATAGCATACGTATCGATGAATCGTTGTGACATATGACATGCGAGTGATTGTGTAATCAATGTGTAATAACTAGGTAAAAAATGTATGAACAAATTAAATTATTATAAGATGTAGAGTCATATTCAGGTCCTGATTGGTCAACAAGCTTATTTGACACGTCAAAAAGTGTTATTTGACATGTATATTTTTTGACACGCAAAGACCCAAACGGCATTCCATACATCACACACCATCATGAACTCAAAAAAGAAACGTCCCTTTTTCAGGACCCTGTCTTTCAAAGATATTTTGATTTTTATGAATTAACTTCACAGATCTTCATTGTAAAGGGTTTAGACTCTGTTTCCCATGCTTGTTCAATGACCCATAAACAATTAATGAACATGCACCTGTGGAACGGTCGATAACAGCTTACAGACGGTAGGCAACTAAGGTCACAGTTATGAAAACTTAGGAAACTAAAGAGGCCTTTCTACTAACTCTGAAAAACACCAAAAGAAAGATGCCCAGTGTCCCTGCTCATCTGCGTGAACGTGCCTTGGGCATGCTGCAAGGAGGCATGAGGACTGCAGATGTGGCATGGGGAATAAATTGCAATATCTGTACTGTATGACGCCTAAGACAGCGCTACAGGGTGACAGGACGGACAGCCGATCATCCTCGCAGTGGCAGACCACATGTAACAACACCTGCACAGTATCGGTATATCCTAACATCACACCCACGGGACAGGTATAGGATGGCTGAGAGAGGCTGGACTGAGGCAGGAAATCTCAATACTGTGCCTTACAGGGAAGACATCCTCTTCCCTCATGTGGTACCCTTACTGCAGGCTCATCCTGACATGACCCTCCAGCATGACAATGCCACCAGCCATACTGCTCGTTCTGTGCGTGATTTCCTGCAAGACAGGAATGTCAGTGTTCTGCCAAGGGCAGCAAAGAGCCCGGATCTCAATCCCATTGAGAACGTCTGGGACCTGTTGGATCGGAGGGTGAGGGCTAGGGCCATTCCCCCCAGAAATGTCCTGGGACTTGCAGGTGCGTTGGTGGAAGTGTGGGGTAACATCTCACAGCAAGAACTGGCAAATCTGGTGCAGTCCATGAGGAGGAGATGCACTGCAGTACTTAATGCAGCTGGTGGCCACACAGGACTGTTACTTTTGATTGGAGGCAGTTTATAGTAGACACATTAAAATTAAATTATTTGACAACAGCTGTGGTGGACATTCCTGCAGTCAGCATGCTAATTGCATGCTCCCTCAAAACTTGAGACATCTGTGGCATTGAGTTATGTGACAAAACTACACATTTTACAGTGGCCTTTTATTGCCCCCAGCACAAGGTGCACTTGTGTAATGATCATGCTGTTTAAATCTGCTTCTTGATGTGCCACACCTGTTAGGTGGATTGATTATCTTGGCAAAGGAGAAATGCTCACTAACAGGGATGTGAACAAATGTGTGCGCAAAAGCTGAAAGAAATACGCTTTTTGTGCATATGAAACATGGTGCCAACACTTTACATGTTGTGTTTGTATTTTTGTTCAGTATAAATACATATCAAAGTAAACCTATATCAATCCAGACAGCATATATGTCAGCCTATATGTCAGCCAATCAACCCAACACCAGGTTTTGACAAAGTGGGAGGGAGGCTACTGCATGTCATCAACCATTGCTTACTAGTGAGAAGGGTGTGGTAGTGCAGTCCTCTTTCTTTGTTTATGTACGAGCAGACATCGAAGACATAAGCCTTGACTGGCCCATCGATGAAGTTTGCTGCAAAGTCAAATAGCACCACTCCAAACATGACTATGGTGATGGCCCATACCTTCTTAATGACCTATCCTGTACTAACGCTGCAAAAGAGGAGAAAGACAGGAGAATACCTCTTCATCTCAAGTTATGTGACAGATTACTCATTAATATCACTTTCAATAACTGAAATACTTCTGAATGCACTGTGTTAGTTTTTGGTGGAGTATTGCAGCTGAATATTTTCAATTTGCCTTAGGAGGTACATCTTTCCCTCAGCAATTAGTTTGAAGACACAGAACAGTCTCAATTCGTAGGGGCATGGACTGTCGAAAGCGTTCCACAGGGATGCTGGCCTATGTTGACTCCAATGCTTCCAACAGTTATACCAAGTTGGCTGGATGTCCATTGGGTGGTGGACCATTCTTGATACACACAGGTAACTGTTGAGCGTGAAAAACCCAGCAGGGTTGCAGTTCTTGACACACTCAAAACGGTGCGCCTAGCACCTACTACCATACCCCATTCAAAGGCATTTTGTCTTGCCCGTTCACCCTCTGAATGGCACACACATAATCCATGTCTCAATTGTCTCAAGGCTTAAAAATCCTTCTTTAACCCGTCTCCTCCCCTTCATCTACACTGATTGAAGTGGATTTAACAAGTGACATCAATAGGGGATCGTAGTTTTCACCTGGATTCACTCGGTCAGTCTACAGTATGTCATGGAAAGAGCAGGTGTTCCTAATGTTTTGTACCCTCAGTGTATATTACAGGGCTTCTGAGGTAAACAGTGAGTCAGATTTGTTAACACCTTGATATCACGTACATACATTTGATCATCATTATACTTACTGTTTTATCAAGAGCATGTTTGGGGCTAATACAACCATTAATTCACCACATAGGAGGGAAGAGTTTGTTTTGAAACCACATGCATTATGTTGGAACAAAATGTAAAGGCATTTTAAAATCGAAACTCCATTAGAAATAGTTTTCAATTTGCATTTCAAAAAAATCAACTCAATCTGAAAAACAACACATTACCAGCATGACTGTCTGGCTAGAAAAACAACTCCTAATCAATTTTATGCTAATACCCCCCATCTAATACTGCATAAATATTAGTATTAGTCATCACAAGAGTTATTTAGTGTTCAGGCTCATCAAAAATAAATACTGTAGCGAATCAGATTGTCATAATCATGTTGTGCACAGAGCACAAATAAACAGAATAATATCCTTTATCTTGGGAGAGAAACAAGTGCCTGACAGATTGCAATGGCAATAAAACCTACACAGCGGTATTCAAGTTTTGGTGATTACGAATCACAGTTGGGTGTTGTGTTGAAGTCTTATTAGGAATGTCAGATGCATTGTGGCTTAGGTTAGATCTCAAAGAAATACAAGAACTTTCATCAAAGCTTAGTTTCATCCACTGTAGGAAAGTCACAATATATTGTACTGTAGCTAACACATAATGGCCCAGTGGCATTATGATTATATCCCAGATCCCAATTTACTATATCACAGATCCCATTTTACAACAGTGTTGAAGAATGATCCTTGCTATCTGGGATCATTGGTACATCTCTACCCAATGTAAGTTGACATTTTAATTGGTTATGGTAAGTGTTAAGGTTAGGGTTAGGGTAAGGGTATGGACATCCCAAGGGTTAGGGTAAGGAAATCCCAAGGATCCAATATAGCACTAACTGTTGAAGAATGGAGATAATCATCTTAACCAAAGGACTGGAAATGGTCACACTTTTTATTGTAGTATTATTACAGAGAAGTTGAAATCCGGCATAACTGAAAACTATTTTGAGGATATCAACCAACAAAGTAGGCATACACTGAAAACAAAAAGGTGTAGTGTGTTACTAATGGTTTTCTTTGAGACTGTGGTCCCAGCTCTCTTCAGGTCATTGACCAGGTCCTGCCGTGTAGTTCTGGGCTGATCCCTCACCTTTCTCATGATCATTGATGCCCCACGAGGTGAGATCTTGCATGGAGCCCCAGACCGAGGGTGATTGACCCTTGGTCTGTTGTTGCCTTCTCACCAAGCTGCTTGCCTTTTGTCCTGTAGCCCATCCCAGCCTTGTGCAGGTCTACAATTGTATGTCCTTACACAGCTGTCTGGTCTTGGCCATTGTGGAGAGGTTGGAGTCTGTTTGATTGACTGTGTGGACAGGTGTCTTTTAAACAGGTAACGAGTTCAAAGAGGTGCAGTTAATACAGGTAATGAGTGGAGAACAGGAGGGCTTCTTAAAGAAAAACTAACAGGTCTGTGAGAGCCGGAATTCTTACTGGTTGGTAGGTGATCAAATACTTATTGCATGCAATAAAATGCAAATTAATTACTTAAAAATCATACAATGTGATTTTCTGGATTTTTTAGATTCCATCTCTCACAGTTGAAGTGTACCTATGATAAAAATTACAGACCTCTACATGCTTTGTAAGTAGTAAAACCTGCAAAATCAGCAGTGTATCAAATACTTGTTGTCCCCACTGTACATAGACGTGAAAATTAACCACGATATACAGTTTCTGAAAAGAGGTATGGGCCAAACATGTGCGTCTCAGTATTTGCAGGTGTAAGGATATGCCATCTTTTGCATTCCTATTCTTTGCAGGTATTGAGAGACTCCAGTTCCTCTCAGGATTTTGTCCACATCTCAGTGAGGTGGTTTCTATAATTGTTATTGTTCAAGGTCACTATTGAGCTTTCTGGAATAATTGCTGAACATCTTGTGCAATCAACTTGGTGGAGGGAAATGTCCCAGTGGAAATAACAGGAACATTTAACCTTCTGTCGAGACACACTGAGGAAACCCTCTCATTACGGGCTATGAAACACATTAAACTGCCAGACTGCCAGACTGCGTTCCAGAGTTAAGCATACCAATGAGTGAGGCCTACATACTGTTAGCAGTTGATGTTACTCTTCAATAACACAGACCCCAAAGCAAATCAGGGGGAGGAAAATAGGTTTACTCAAAGAGTACAAATCATGCGGTAGGTAGATGTTCATTCTCCCCTGTCCTCAGTGATTCTATTCAGAGTGATTCTCTTCAGAGTGATTCTCTCCACAGAATAAAGGGACAGGATGTACTTTATAATCCAGCCCTAGCCTGTGGTTGACCAATTAGAAATCCTTGCAATAAAACTGGGCCAATGGCCAAATAACAAGTATCCTTTTTCAGGTTCAAACAATTTGGACCAATGAGAACTTGCCATGCATCTATGAGTCCCAGACTGAAATCCTCCCATGTCTCTGACTCATTGATATTACAGAAAAAACATTTCCATTGATCGTTAGTGCTCTATTGACCTGTCGTCCTCTGAGTTGTGTATTTATCTTCAAAATATTCTTACAATACAGTCACTTGTTTGAGGGGACAATAGATAGACTACTTTGGGGGGAGGAAGTGAACATTCTTAACTAACCATTGATGAGTTATGCTAGAGGCATTTGAAAACAGCATAATTGTGAACTGTACTTCAAACACACAAACTCTGCGGTCTTTGACTTACCTTTATGGATGAAGCGAACATTCTTCTCAAGGTGGTTCATCAGGTCATTGTGTCAGATACAGTAAGAGACCAGCAATGCGTAGGAGTGACACCACCTGTCGGAAGTCAATTCCATCAGGCTACAGTAGATAAATTATGCTAGTTGCACTTGAAACAGTGAGATTGTGTACAAACACACCGTATCTATGGTCATTTATTTTCCTTTATGACCTGTTTGGCATGTCAAAACTGATAATGTTCAGATTTTTTTTTATTCAAGGTCAGTATTTACTCTGCAATAATATTAAATGTCATGGTTTATAAGGTCACCATAGCAGCACCCACCTGTAGCACGCGCTCCAGCAGGTATATCTCTCTGGTCACCCCCAAAACCAATTCTTCCTTTGGCCGCCTCTCCTTCCAGTTCTCTGCTGCCAATGACTGGAACAAACTACAACTGTGCTTTGTCTGCGTTACACTCAATAATTCCAGCTAAGAGCAACTGTTTTACCTCTGCTGGTTTGAATCCAGACTCCTCTAGAACGGGACGTGTGTGTTCCCCTATGAAGGTGTCCCGGGCCAGGCAGGGGTCAGCAGGGGTGCGGGACAGGACAGGACAGGTGCGGGGCTCGGGGTCACCTCTCGCTGGGCGTCCCTGTGGAAGGAGGCCCTCTCCTGGTTGTGGGGTGGGAGATCACCTCGTCAACAGAGAGAACGGGAGTCACACAGGCGTCCGTCCCATCGAACACTCGACCACACTCCTACCTGGGTCTTAGTGGCAGACTGCTAAGTGAAGATCTGCCTCAGCTCTGACCAATCACAGATGCTCATCTGGGGAGGAAGATTGACAGCATCCAATCCCAGGCCTATAAAAGTGATATGCAACTGATAAGATATGAGTAACACAAATATACAGTATGTATGCAGTAGAGCTGGGGTGTCAAACTGGTAACTCTAATGAACTAGAGTATCCTTTGCAGCGAAGGTAACTCTGGGTCTTCCTTTCCTGTGGCGGTCTTCATAAGAGCCAGTTTCATCATAGCACTTGATGATTTTTGCACTTGAAGAAACTTTAAAAGTTCTTGAAATTTTCCAGATTGACTGACCTTCATGTCTTACAGTGGTGATGGTCTGTCATTTCTCTTTGCTTATTTCAGATGTTATTGCCATAATATGGACTTGGTCAATTTTCAAATAGGGCTATCTTCTGTATACCAACCCTACCTTGTGTCACGCCCTGGCCTTAGTTATCTTTGTTTTCTTTATTATTTTGGTTAGGTCAGGGTGTGACATGGGGGATTTATGTACTTTGTCTCGTCTAGGTGGTTTTGTATGTTTATGGGGCTGTTTCCTTTCTAGGTAGTTTTGTATGTTTATGGGGCTGTTTCCTGTCTAGGTAAATTGTATGTCTATGGTTGTCTAAATTGGTTCTCAAGTTGAGGCAGCTGTCTATCGTTGTCTCTGATTGGGAACCATATTTAGGCAGCCATATTCTTTGGGTATTTTGTGGGTGATTGTTTCCTGTGTCAGTGTTTGTGCCACACGGGACTGTTTTCGGTTTTTCACATTTCTTGTTTTGTAGTTGTGTTCATGTTGAGTTTTCCTATTAAAACCATGGACACTTACCACGCTGCATTTTGGTCCGATCCTTGTTTCACCTCTTCAGAGGAACAGGAGGAAATCTGCCGTGACAGAATCACCCACCACAACAGGACCAAGTGGCGTGGTGACAGGCAGCTGCAGCAGGAGCAGCGCAATCAGGACTTATGGACTTGGTAAGAAATCCTTGACGGGAGAGGACCCTGGGCAAAGCCAGGGGAGTGTCGCCGCCCCAAGGTGCAGCAGGAGAAGCGGCAGCAGGAGCAGCGTAAGGAGGAATGGACATGGGATGATGTTTTAGACGGCAAGGGTTGCTACACATGGGAGGAGATCCTGGCGGGAAAGGATCACCTCCCATGGGAACAGGTGGAGGCAGCTAGGAGAGCAGAGGCAGCCGGAGAGAGGAACCGGCGATACGAGGGAACACGGCTGGCAAGGAAGCCCGAGAGTCAGCCCCTAAAATTTCTTGGGGGGGAAGGCACACAGGAAGTATGGCGAAGCCAGGTAGGAGACCTGCGCCAACTTCCTGTGCTTACCGGAGAGCGAGAGACCGCGAAGGCACCGTGTTATGCTGTGGAGCGCACGGTGTCTCCAGTGCGGGTGCATAGCCCGGTGCGGTACATTCCAGCTCCTCGGATCGGCCGGGCTAGAGTGGGCATCGAGCCAGGTAAGGTTGGACAGGCTCGGTGCTCAAGAGCTCCAGTGCGCCTGCACGATCCGGTCTATACAGTGCCACCCTGGAATGAGTAGTTGTGTCCAAACCTTTGACTGGTACTGTATGTCTCGTGTCTGAGCCATTGAATTGCGACACCACTTTGTCTCTGTACTGACAGTTTGCCTGTTTATTACATTACGGAGGGCATAACTGCACTGTTTGTATTTGACCATTTTTCCAGTCACTTTATCGTGGTTAAATGCGGTAGTTCGCGCCTTCAGTTTTGCGCAAATGCTGCCATCTATCCACGTTTTTGGTTTGGGTAGATTTTAATAGTCCCAGTGGGAACAACATTCCCTATACACTTCCTGAGGAACTCAGTCACCGTATCAGTGCATACGTCAATGTTATTCTCAGAGGCAACCCAGAACATATCCCAGTCCACGTGATCAGAACAATCTTGAAGGATGGATTCCGATTGGTCAGACCAGCGTTGAATAGACCTTAGCACGGGTACTTCCTGTTTGCAAAAAATAAGTGAGTTTCTGTACGTTATCACAATCTCACCATGAGTAGTTAATCATGAAACACACTCCACCGCCTTTCTTCTTCCCGGAGAGTTCTTTATTCCTGTCTGCACAATGTACTAAGAACCCAGTTGGCTGTATGGACAGGGATAGTATATCCGGAGGGAGCCATGGTTTCATGAAACAGAGTATGTTACAGTCCCTGTCTCTCTGGAAGAAGATCCTCACCCTGAGCTCGTCTACTTTATTGTCCAGGGACTGAACATTAAGTAATATAATGTTATAATAAAGTAATATACTCGGAAGCAGTGGATGGTGTGCAGCCTCCTAAGTCAGACTAGAAGTCCACTCCGAATACCTCTTCTCCACCGGCGGCGTCTTGGAGCAGCTTCTGGGATAAGTTAAACTTTCTAGGGCTAGCAGAACCCCTCGACAACATTCCGCTGAAAAGGCAGCGCGTGAAATTCAAAAATATGTTTTTTAAATATGTAACTTTCACACATTAACAAGTCCAATACAGCAAATGAAAGATAAACATCTTGTTAATCTACCCATTGTGTCCGGTTTAAAAAATAGCTAAAGCACAACATATGATTATGTTAGGTCAGAGTCAAGTCACAAAAACACAGCTATTTTCCAGCCAAAGATAGGAGTCACAAAAAGCAGAAATATAGATAAAATGAATCAGTAACCTTTGATGATCTTCATCAGATGACACTCATAGGACATGTTACACAATACATGTATGTTTTGTTCAATAATGTGCATATTTATATCCAAAAATCTCAGTTTACATTAGCACGTTACGTGCAGTAATGTTTTGATTCCAAAACATCCGGTGACTTTGCAGAAATACTCATAATTAACACTGATAAAAGATGCAAGTGTTATTCACAGAATTAAAGATAGACTTAACCTCTATTCAACCGCTGAGTCAGATTTCTAAAAAACTTTACAGAAAAAGCATAATCTGAGAACGGCGCTCAGAACCCAAAACAGCCAGAGGAATATCTGCCATTTTGGTGTCAACAGAAGCTAGAAAAAAACACTATAAATATTCACTTGCCTTTGATCTTCATCAGAAGGCACTCCCAGGAATCCCAGTTCGACAATAAATGACTGATTTGTTCCATTCATTTCCATAAAGCCCATCATTTAGCCACTTGTTGTTAGCGTGTTAAGCCCAGTAATCCAACTTCATGAGGCACTTCCTCCAGACAAAAACTTGAATATTTCCGTTACAGTCCGTAGAAACACGTCAAATGATGTATGCAATCAATCTTTAGGATGTTTTTAACATAAATCATCAATAAGGTTCCAACCGGAGAATTACATTGTCTGAAGAAAAGCATTGGAACGAGAGCAAACTCTGTCCGGAGTGCGCGTCATGAGACCGAGGCTCACTGCCAGCCCACTCACTCAAAGAGCTATTATGAGCCCCTCCTTTATAGTAGAATCCTCATACCAGTTTCTAAAGACGGTGACATCTTGTGGAAGCCCTAGGAAGTGCATCCTCATTCATATCTCACTGGGATTTCAATAGATTTCAAAAAATCGATTTCTCACTTCCTGTTTGGATTCTTTCTCAGGTTTTTGCCTGCCATATGAGTTCTGTTATACTCACATACATAATTCTAACTGTTTTAGAAACTTCAGAGTGTTTTCTATCCAATACTAATAATAATATGCATATATTAGCATCTGGGACAGAGTAGGAGGCAGTTCAGTCTGGGCACACTATTCATCCAAAAGTGAAAATGCTGCCCCCTATCCCAAAAAGGTTAAATTGCCTTGGGGGTACGAACAAAGGATCCAATTTGGGAAAGTCGTATCTGGTCAGAATGCTGGTGAGTTACTGCCGCTTTGATATCCAAAAGATATTTCCAGATGTATGTAATAACACAAAAAATGTTCTGGGTCGAATAATGTAAGAAAAAAATAATATATAATATATGCTGCGAAGTTGCTTAGCAGCTAGAAGCAGAGCTGCCATGTCTGTCCATCTTCTTCATTACACATGAAGGCGTCCTAGGCCGAAACATAAGCCTGTTTGTTTGTCCCGTGAATAAAACTCAGATCAATGCAGGCACAGAGTTCTCCTTTTTCTTTATTTTCCTGGATAGTCACCCATTGACGTGTTCTGGGGTAAGGAATGTTTTATGAATGAGTAATTAACCAAAATGGTTAATCTGACAAAAAGACAGAATTAACACAAGTTTAGAGTTTGCTTCTTCAATGTAACTAGTGTATTGCAGATCATAATGTAATAGAGTCACTGGCCCTAGCCTAGAATGTCACGCTCGTTGAAATGATTGGACCAAGGTGCAGCATGCGTAGAGTTCCACATGTTTTGATTAATAGTAACTCACCAAACAAAACAAACAAGCACAAACTAAACGTGAAGCTACTGGTGTGCATACAGGCAACTGTCTGTAGACAAGATCCCACAAAGCACAATGAGGAAATGGCTGCCTAAATATGATCCCCAATCAGAGACAACAATAAACAGCTGTCTCTGATTGGGAACCATACCAGGCCAACATAAACCATTAATCACCTAGATGACCCACCCTAGTCACTATCATGCCCCAACCAACAGAGAATTAACAGCTCTCTATGTTCAGGGCGTGACATTGAATAAGTAACCATTATAGGAAATAAAGCCATCTCAATTGTGAAAATAGTTTGGGAAGACATACTATGTTTGCATAAAAATAATTTTATTGCATTAAGGATTTCAACAATCACAGCTATGCCCATATTTGCCTGGTTTTGATTGGCTGTGGCGTTAGGTAACGAACATCTTCTAAGATGATTGCCATTAAACAAAATGTCAGGGCTAATTACTGATGGGCCGTTCGTGAACGAGTCGGCTCAAAGTCGGCTCTTGTAGGTGAACGTTGGGAGCCGGCTCACATATCAGAGAGTGAGTGAGATCTATTAACAAAATATTTAAAAATTAAGATATGATTAATCAAAAGATGTAAATGAATAGAATGAACTAATTCAAAGAACAAAAAAAAAAATAATAATATAGGCCTAAATGCTCAAGCGCACACATTCGTTCTGACTATCTGCTCAGACTAACAGCCTCACATTTTGTTCCTGTCAATCAGACACGCAGTGTCAACCAATGAACCAAAGATGCATGAGGGAGGGCTGAGCCAACTCACTCACAGTCACACACTTAGCAGCTGAGGAGAGAGAGGAAGGACAGCTGTGAAAACAACAGCTGGAAAATGAGTCAGAAGCCCAGTAGCATTTGGATGTATTTTAATAATGTAGACAATGTTAGAGCACAGTGTAGAATTTGCCAAAATAAAATCTCATATGAAGCCGGTTCTACGCACAACCTACACCGGCATATGCGAACTGTGCACCCAACTGTGAAGCTGGCTGTAGCAGAGCTTCGAGAAACTAGCGGGCTTGCTAGTGATAGTGGTGGAGCCAGCACCTCCACACGTGGAGATGTATCCACTCAGTCAAGTAGGCCTACTCCACGACCCACAGCAGTGCAGTCTTCTATGGACCAGTTAATGTCTGCAGAAAAACAAGCCCAAATTGATATTGCATTGGTTAAAATGATTGCCACCAATTTCCAGTCATTTTCGATCGTGGAGGACAGAGGTTTTAGAAGTTATAGAAATAGTCTAAATCCAAGCAGGAAAACCCTTTCAAAATCCCTTATTCCACAACTGTACGAGAGCACACAGACTTCAGTGTGGGAAAGAGTCCAAAAAGCTACTGCAGTTTGCCTTACCACTGACTGCTGGACATCAAGGGAAACCACTTCTTACATTTCGGTTACATGTCACTTCATTGAAGATTTTTCGATGTCTAGCTGTCTTCTGGACTGCTTTGAGTTCAGCGACAGACATACCTCAGAGAACATGGCAGAGGAACTGTTGAGAGTGGCCAGAAAATGTCAAGTAGATGGAAAAGTGGTCTGTTGTGTTTGCGACAATGCAGCTAACATAACCAAAGCCATGGACATTTTTAAATGGACCCATCATCCATGTCTTGCCGACACAATCAACATGATAGTAAGAGATGCTCGGAAGGTGATGAAGCCCACTGTGGACAAAGTGAAAGCAGCTGTGGAATACTTCCACAGGAGCACAGTAGGTGCTGAAAACAAAAGTCTACACAACGCCAGATGGGGATGCCTGAGCTGAGGTCTAAACAAGACATGGTGGAATTCAACATTTTATATGTTGAAGCAGTTTCTTGAGTCAAAGGATGCCATCATCTCTACCCTGGCCATTGTCAATGCACCTGTTGATGCTCTGACACAAGAGGAATGGGAGGTGGAGGAGCTGTGCAGAGTCCTGGAACCCTTTGATCATGTCACTGTGGAGATCAATGGACAGAGGTACAGTAAGCAGTTATTACTACATCGTTATTTAATCCAGTATTATATATGTATATGAGCAGTAAATGAGAATGTAGTATCAGTAGACAAAACATGAACCTGAACTAATAAGTTACTGTTCTCTCAATTCAGCTATGTGCCAGCCTCAAAAATGATACTCCTGTGTAAGGGTCTGCATCGAATCACAGCCAGACGCCAGAGAGAAGCAAATGTAACCACAGAACATGTGACAGAGTTGGACACCCTATGTTCATCAATGGGCAGAAAGTTCCACAGAATGGAATATAATCACGTGCTATCAGAAACCACTGCACTTGACCCCATATTCAAGATGTTAGCCTTCAGTGACGCCAGAGTGATTGATGAGGCTCTTCAAAGAATAACCTCAGCAGCAGGGAGGGACAATCCCATCAGTCAGCTGGCTCAGGCACCAGGGCAGCAGGAAGAAGAGGGATCAGATGGAGCAGAAGCACCAGCAGTAGTGCCACAAACGTCTGCTGTTTGGATGCTGTTTGACGAGAGAGCAACTGGGGATGCAGCACGAAGGAATCCCTCAGCAGATGCCATAATGGAGGTCCGATCCTATTTGGAGGAGATCTGCAGATCCTCTGAGCTGGTGGAAGAACAAGGCCTCTGTCTACCCACGGCTTACTAAAGTCATGACAGGGAGACTCTGCATAGTGGCCACATCCGTTCCCTCTGAGAGGGTCTTCTCGAAAACGGGACAAATGATTACTGAGAGAAGAAACCGCATCAGCCCCTCGAAAGTGAGACAGCTTGCATTTCTGAATGCAAATCTCTCATGAAAGCAAAATATGGTCAGCATTGCTGTGTGCTGCTGGTTATAACATGGCAATAAAGAAGAGAGAGAAAAGAGGGGCCGTTTAATGTTTTAAGTGGGGTGCTGCAGTTTTGCACATTGTTATTTATTTTTCTTTGATATGGTGCAATATTCTATTATTATGTTGTTCGGACTGCATTCCGTTTGTTTATAAACATTAAAAAAGTTATACTTTAAATGCAGATGTGTAATAGCATCCTTTTTTACATGTTTTTATATTTGTGGGATGCTGCATTTTTCTATTTTTTTATTACATTTTCTTTGTTATGGTGCAATATTCAATTATGCTGTTCAGATTGTATTCGTTTTGAATGGTTCGATTTATATGCATTTTGTTTATATACATTAAAAAGTTACACTTTAAATAAAAAGTTTAATAGCATTCTTTTCCATAACAAACCAATGCATTTTTAAATTGTGTTTAAGGTAGAGTGTGATTTAATTTAATAATTTTTTAGTTTTAAAACTAATCATAGTCAAACTATTGCAAACTGTTTGACTTGAATGAATACACAACATGTTTTTTTTAAAGAGCCGTTTGTGAGCCAAAAGTCTCTTTTTGGTGAGCTGGGCCAAACGAGTCGGCTCACTGAAAAGAGACGGAATGCCCATCACTAGGGCTAATTGCCTTGCCAGCCAACAATGTGACTGTCTTGGCCCCTCACTGAGGCATTTATCAGCAGATTAAGTGTACTTCTTAAGGACAAAAGAGCAGCCATCTATATCACAGGCATGAATAGGATGTAGCCGACTGCATACCTAAGGTTTGCATACCAACATATGTAGTTTACATAAATGATCATCTCAGTGGGATTGGAATTGTAAAACAAGGGTTATTAAACCCTTGAATATGGGAGCTACAATATTATGATTCTTCCCGTAACTAAAACCGTGATTTTTTTTTGCATTTGCAGATCTCTTCACAGCATGGTATTAACCTTAAAAGTGTGATCTCTATATTTGGAAAAGTGCCCACAATCCCTGGAGGAAAACGAAAGTACAAGCCTTAAGCAAAACGTAATGTTGTTTACAGCGATCACGGAGGGGAGGTTAATATATTCATTGAAAAATAAAAACAGGGCTTCAGGCGGCATAGCGTCTATGGCTCTAAAAACATATAAAATATGACAGTGAGCTGCGGCAAAAGTCAATAAAACCAAACCTTGAGCACATCCTACATCCCACCTAATCTACGTACTAGATTTGACTGGCATTTGAAGACGCGCTCCGGTTCTTTGGCAACTAAGAAATTATTTTTAAACATATCGCTTTGTGCTGGATTTGTAGCCAGTGTGTAGTTCATACATGCATAATCTATGAGCAGAATGAATGACATACCTCAATTAGCCATGAAATCCCTAGTTTAAAAGCGACTGTTTTCTTGAAGCTGTGCCACACTATTTTTTCTATATTTCTCCCCACGTGGGCCAGCACCCTAGCAATTGAAGTTCAGGTTTCAAGAGCAGAGAAAAAAGTTTGGAAGTTTCTGTTGTTGTTGAGGGCCCTGGTTCAGAGTTTTCTTCTATTAAATAAACATTATATCCTACGGCATTCTTTAGGCAAAAAACAATATGCTGCAACGTACAAACCAGTATGTCTATCATCTTGTGATATGCATTGTACAGATGTACCTGGAGCTACAGAGCATTATTTAATTATTGGTCTTTAGAAAGCATTTACTGTAGGTGTACTGAGAACAGCACCGTGGGTGTAGAAGTGGACTGAGGGTCGTGATCTGCTCAGACCTCAACTGGGCTGCTCTCATTCTCACCATGCTGGCATCAATGACCTGCCCTCTGCCCAACCTGGTCCTCTCCAGCAGGACCAGGACCACCCCGAAGGCACACGTCAGACCCTCGCCCGCAAAGTCTGCCACCAGGTTCAGAGGAGCGTAGGGCTTCTCATGGCTCCGGCCCAACATGGAGAACAAGCCTGACAAAGGAGGAGGGGAATACATGGAGTAAGCGAGGCAGAATTGGTGTGAGATTCCTTTGTGTCTGTATGGACAATGGTACAGTACATAGAAAGGATGCTGTAAATTATCTAAAATAAACATCTAGTCTAATGGAAAGTCATTAGCTACATAATAAACCATAGTCATTGAATTTATAGCCTTCAATTATATACCAGATGATAATTAAAATATGATACATTATTAATAACAATAGGTTTGAATTAGCTTGAGTTCAAAAGATGGGTCCACCAATAAGTGCCTTTTGGGCAATGTAAATGACCCCCCCCCCCCCCCCCCCTCCCCCAAAAAAACGTTATTTCACCAAATGTTTACATTCTGTCATAAAGACCACATTAAAACGCATATAAACATGGCTATAGTAAGTGGCAATTAAAGTAACAGGGTTGACGTTTTCATCTTAAATCCACCATAACTTCCATTGTGACAGTGGGAATGGAGGGGCAATTGAATGCAAGCTTCCCCCAAAAAATGTATTCTTAAAACATTTCTAGCCTATCTATCTATAGTTAACAGGGTTGATGTGTTATGCTCAACCTGCTCCGTTTTTCACCACAAAACAAAAAAAAATCATTGTTTCTTTTGCACATATAACGTCACCATTTTAAAACCAGAGTTCAGTTCACTTAACAGGTTAGACCTTAACATAAGGGGAAATGTAAATGAATCACTAATCACGCAAAATAAATTATAGTCTTCAGAAATGACTTTGTCAAAGCAACAAAGTAACCAGGGCTTTACAACGATGGTGAAATTACATTTTTGGGTTAAGTGGGCTAAAAATCAGATTAATTGAATTTTCCCTGTGTTCCATATTAAAGGGCACTTCATTACCCCTTGACTTATTCCACATTTTATTGTGTTACAGCTTGAATTCTCTAAAATTCTCTCACCCATCTTTTCACAATACCCAATACTGACAAAGTGAAAACATGTTTTTAGAAATGTTTGATATACAGAAATATCTATTCACCACCTTGAGTAAATACTTTGTAGAAGCACCTTTGGCAGAAATTACAGCTGTGAGTTTTTCTGGGTAAGTCTAATAGTTTCCACACCTAGATTGTGCAACATTTGTCCATTATTATTTTTTAACTATGTCAAATTGGTTGTTGATCATTGATAGACAACCATTTTCAGGTCTTGCCATAGATTTTCAAGTAGATTTAAGACAAAACTCTAACTAGGCCACTCAGGAACATTCACTGTCTTCTTGGTAAGCAACTCCAGTGTAGATTTGGTCTCATGTTTTAGGTTAGTGTCCTGCTGAAAGGTGAATTCCTCTCCCAGTGTCTGGTGGAAAGCGGGCAAACAGGTTTTCCTCTGGGATTTTGCAGGTGCTTATCTCCATTTTTTTAATCCTGAAACACTCCCCAGTCCTTAACAATTACAAGCATACGCATAACATGATGCAGCCACCACTATGCTTGAAAATATGTAGAGTGGTACTCAGTTGTAAATACACGTTGGGTCCTTGAAAAGTGCTATATAAGTCCCATGTATTATTATTCAGTAATGTGTTGCATTAGATTTGTCCCAAACATAACACTTTGTATTTAGGACCAAAAGTGAATTGCTTTGCCACACTTTTTGCAGTATTACTTTAGTGTCTTTAGTGCAGGATGAATGTTTTGGAATATTTTTTTATTCTGCACAGGCTTCCTTCTTTTCCCTCCGTCATTTAGGTTAGTATTGTGGAGTAACTATACAGTTGTTGATCCATCCTCAGTTTTCTCCTATCACGGCCATTAAACTCTGTAACTGTTTTAAAGTCACCATTGGCCTCATGGTGAAATCCCTGAGCCATTTCCTTCCTCTCCGGCAACTGAGTTAGGAAGGATGCCTGTATCTTTGTCGTGAGTGTGTGTATTGATACACCATCCAAAGTGTAATTAATAACTTCACCATGCTCAAATGAATATTCAATGCCTGCTTTATTTTTACCCATCTACCAATAGATGTGCTTATTTGCAAGGCATTGGGCAACTTCTTTGGTCTTTGTGGTTGAATCTGTGTTTGAAACTCGCTGCTCGACTGAGAGACCTTACATATAATTGTACGTGTGGAGTACAGCGATGATGTAGTCATTAAAAAATCATGTTAAACACTATTATTGCACACAGAGTGAGTCCATGCAATATGTTGTGACAGATTTTTACTCCTGAACTTACAGTGCCTTCAGAAAGTATTCCGACCCCTTCAAATTTTCCACATTTTGTTACTTTACAGCCTTATTCTAAAATGGAGTAACTAAACACGTTTTCCTCATCAATCTACATACAAGGCCGCAGAAGTTTTCAGCCCTTTGCTATGAGACTCAAAATAGAACTCAGGCGCATCATGTTTCCATTGATCATCCTTGAGCTGTTTCTACCACTTGATTGGAGTCCACCTGTGGTAAATCCAGTTGATTGGACATGATTTGGAAATGCACACACCTGTATATATAAAAGGTCCCACAGATCACAGTGTATATCAGAGCAAAAACCAAGCCATGAGGTCAAAGGAATTATCCGTAGAGCGCCGAGACAAGATTGTGTCGAGGCACGGATCTGGGGAAGGGTACCGAAACATTTCTGCAGGTGTCCAATAACACAGTGGCCTCTATCATTCTTATAAGGAAAATGTTTTGAACCACCAAGACTCTTCCTAGAGCTGAGGAATCAGGGGACAAGGGGTTGAATACTTACTGACTCAAGACATTAACTTTTCATTTTTAAATAATTTGTAAATATATATATATGTTTAAAGCAATTGAATCCATTTTAAATTCAGACTGTAACGACAAAATGTGGAAAAAGTAATGGGGGTGTGAATACTTTCTGAAGGTACTGTTACAGGCTCTTAAAATTCAGTATTGGTACACAAGTTCTACTGAAAATATCAAAGGGACGCAAAAAGGTACTCTATTCGTGGAACGACCCAGATGGTTGCCATCGAGACTATTCAATTATTATAGAGCTATCAATCGTAAGTAATATGCCATTGAATGGTCTGTTTTTCCTATATTTGATTTTCAACTGAAGCCACATCTTATGTCACTGTTGGAAAGTCAAGAGAAATAATACAAATTTTATTCCAGTGAAGTTGTTTCTACCTGACATGACGAGGTAGTTGATGTCATGGCCAGCAGCCTTGGCTCCACTCAAGCCGTAGCCAGTGAGGCATGAGTAGATCAGACGAGGGTTCTCCTTCAGTATCTCCTCTGGACCCATGCCCAGCTTCTCCATAACTCCTACACAGAAACACAGTTAATGGAGAGGTACAGACTTTAGATACATTCAAAAAAGGAATTCAAGTACGGAGAAGCAACATGAAAGTGTACCATTAGTCAGGTTCGACCTATTCAGAACCAAACACCCACACCACATGCCCAGAAACAGAAGACAACGCATCACTAAGTAATGTAGTCATGTAGATGAGGTTGGGCCAGGGACACTGTCTATATCTATAGACCCTGCACTCATAACCATCAAATAGACAGACCACTGCAAACCCTGGGAAAAATGCCCTTTCAATACAGCCACCAGCTAACTGGGAAAGTAACTACAGCTAACCAAGCAGTCTCCATATAAACCCTTTCTCAGACTCAAAACAACGAAGATGCAGAAAGCTTAGCCTTTTTTATGCCAAAGGAGGAGAGAAACTTAATTATTTGGAACCCGGCACAGTAGTAGACCAGAAGAGTGCAATTGATTTCACTCTGGGTTTAATTGCAGGGTTTGGTAATGGCCACTTTGACACAAATGATAGGGAAACTACATTCGTTATTGGACAAATATGATTCAGAAAAAATGCAAAGGCTTTCTACACAAAAATAAAGAGCTACGTTTGCTCACTTGATTAGCAGGGAGGACTCTGATTCCAAGGTCAAAAAAAGTAGATGGACGGTCACGTGAAGTTTCATCCCCTGAATCGGGAGTGAGTATTCAATCTATTGCTCTTCCTGTTAGACTCTTTAGTACCCGTCACTCTGGCTGACTGTCCCTCATGCCCTGTGTCTACAGCGTTAGTGGATTCCGGCACTGCTGGTAACTTTATGGATTAGACCCTTCAAATCAAATCAAATTTATTTATATAGCCCTTCGTACATCAGCTGATATCTCAAAGTGCTGTACAGAAACCCAGCCTAAAACCCCAAACAGCAAGCAATGCAGGTGTAGAAGCACGGTGGCTAGGAAAAACTCCATAGAAAGGCCAAAACCTAGGAAGAAACCTAGAGAGGAACCAGGCTATGTGGGGTGGCCAGT
Organism: Oncorhynchus clarkii lewisi; assembly: GCF_045791955.1. Taxonomy (NCBI): domain Eukaryota; kingdom Metazoa; phylum Chordata; class Actinopteri; order Salmoniformes; family Salmonidae; genus Oncorhynchus; species Oncorhynchus clarkii. The sequence goes on from NC_092158.1 coordinate 20,035,871, forward strand.
CCTCTTCTGGCTGTGCCGGGTGGAGATTATAACAAAACATGGTCAAGATGTTCAAATGTTCATAAATGACCAGCATGGTCGAATAATAATAAGGCAGAATAGTTGAAACTGGAGCAGCAGCACAGTCAGGTGGACTGGGGACAGCAAGGAGTCATCATGTCAGGTATTCCTGGGGCATGGTCCTAGGGCTCAGGTCCTCCGAGAGAGAGAAAGAAAGAGAGAATTAGAGAGAGCATATGTGGGATGGCCAGTCCTCTTCTGGCTGTGCCGGGTGGAGATTATAACAGAACATGGCCAAGATGTTCAAATGTTCATAAATGACCAGCATGGTCGAATAATAATAAGGCAGAACAGTTGAAACTGGAGCAGCAGCACAGCCAGGTGGACTGGGGACAGCAAGGAGTCATCATGTCAGGTAGTCCTGGGGCATGGTCCTAGGGCTCAGGTCCTCCGAGAGAGAGAAAGAGAGAAGGAGAGAATTAGAGAACGCACACTTAGATTCACACAGGACACCGAATAGGACAGGAGAAGTACTCCAGATATAACAAACTGACCCTAGCCCCCCGACACATAAACTACTGCAGCATAAATACTGGAGGCTTGTCTCTGCTCTCAATATTACTACCTACTCGCTCTTCTCTCCTTTTCAGGTTCAAGGTCTCGACTGTCGGCCTCTAGGATCCGGAACCATCACACTCATCACCCAACTACTCACCCTCACCGTGGAGCCCAATCACCAGGAAAACATCCCCTTCATCACCAGCGCACCAGTTCACAAGATCATCCACAGCCTACCTTGGCTTCTGCATCATAACCCTGTTCACCCTACCCCATCTCATGGTGGAGGATGAGAATCACCAACTGGTCACCTGAATGCCCAGAAGACCTGCTTTCCTGTCCCCTGTGGTTCCACGTCGGTTGAGAGTCCTGTGGTTGCCCTCCAGGCCAACATTATGGAGGAATAACAGGATCTAAGGGAGGTATTCTCCAAGACCCGCGCTACCGGTTTCCCTCCTCATCACCCCTGGGACTGTGCCATTGACCTGTTTCCGGTGCTACACCTCTGCACAGACGCATCTACCCTCCACCCAGGCCATGGAGGGCTACATTCAACATTCAATAGGCGCTCCAACATGGTTTCATCCGTGGTCTCAATGACATTACCAAGAAGTATCGGTACCCTCTCCCGCTGGTGCCGTCAGGCATCGAGCAGCTCCACGGGGCCCGGTTCTTCAACAAACTGTAGGCACGCCGCAGGTCCAATCTCATTCGCATCCGGGAGGGGGATGAGTGGAAGACGGCGTTCAGCACAATGTCTGGTCACTACAAGTACTTGGTTATGCCCTTTGGCTTAGCCAATGCTCTGCCAGTGTTCCAGGCATTCGTCAACGAGGTGTTCAGGGACATGCTAGGACATCAGATGATTGTGTAATTCGATGACATCCTGATCTTCTCGACCAACCTGGAGGATCACATCACTCACGTTCGAGCAGTCCTGGAATGCCTCTTGGCTAACCACCTGTTCGTCAAGGCGGAGAAGTGCCAATTCCAGAGGGCTGTCACCTTCTTGGGCAACCAAATCAGCCCGCAGGGAGTGAGGATGGAGGACAAGAAGGTAGATGCGGTAAAGTCATGGCCAGTCCCAACCACCATCAAGGGGTTAAGCCCCTCTCACCTCCCTCCTCATTGGTGGGCCTCGTAGGTCAGTTTGGTCTCATCAGCCGACGAGGCCTTTCGTCTAAAGGGGCGTTTCACTTACCCAGATCCCACACTACCTTTTGTGGTTGACGCAGATGCATCGGAGGTGGGTGTGGGGCCAATTTTGTCACAAAGACAGGGGGACCGACAAAAATTGTATCATTGTGCTTTCTTCTCCAAGAAACTGTCCCCCGCAGAGAGGAATTTATGACATCTGGAGCTCTTGGTGGTGAAGTTGGCATTAGAGGAGTGGAGACACTGGCTCAAGGGTGCCAAGGAACCATTCGTCATCCTCACCGACCATCGGTTGACCCCCTTCCAGTGTGTGTTGGGTTTCTAGTCGGCCCTGGCCCCGTGGACCCTGGGCCAGACCACGGCTCCTGTGGTAGATGAGTGTTTCCGGCTTGCGGAGGAGGTGTGGAACAATGCGCACATGAGACTCCAGCGCGCCGTCCATCATCAGAAGGAGCAGACAGACCGTCACCACAGAGAGACCCCTGTGTTCCATCCTGGGGATCGCATCTAGCTCTCAACCAGGAACCTCCCACTCCACCTGCCCTGCAAGAAACTGAGTCCCCGGTTTGTGGGGTCGTTCAAGGTTCTCCGGAGGGTCAATGAGGTGACATACAAGTTACAATTACCCAGTCACTACAATATCTCACCCTCTTTTCATATCTCCCTGTCTCCTAGCTGATGCTGTCCCCCACGACACACCTCCACCCCCCCCCCCCCCCTGGACATCGAAGGGAGCCCAGCGTATGCTGTCAGATCCCTGGATCACAGTATCAGGTGGACTGGGAGGGGTATGGAGCGGTGTTGGGATCCAGTGGAGGACATTCTGGACCCCAACATCATCCGTGATTTCCACCTTCGCCGCCCGGAATGACCCACTCTTCGTCCCCGGGTAGTCCCCCTGGTCGGCGTCGTCCTGCGGCTGGAGCTGCACATCAGATGGGAGGTACTGTCACATCTGCTCCTGCTTCTCCCCTCTGGTGCACGGCGTCGGCCAGAGTACTAACCACCGGTCCTGGGATTCATCATTACGCACACTGGCACTCATCATTACACACATAACCTGGACTCCATTACCTTCACAATTTCCTCCCCTTTCTATGTCACTCTCCCAGGTTCACTCACCAGTTGGTATTGTTCTTGTTAGTGTCAATTTCCTGGTTTTGTTGTTTTATTAAAACGTTTCACCTGATTCCGACTCACTGCTCCATCATTACAATAAACAGCGCAGGGGGGTAGAATTTGATTAGCTGTTCAGCATTCTTAATGTATGGCTTGGGGTGTAGAAGCTGTTAAGGAGCCTTTATACCTAGACTTGGCGCTCCAGTACCGCTTGCTGTGCGGTAGAAGAGAGAACAGTCAATGACTAGGGTGGCTGGAGTCTTTGACCATTTTTAGGGCCTTCCTCTGACACCGCCTGGTATAGAGGTGCTGGATGGCAGGAAGCTTGGCTCCAGTGATGTACTGGGCTGTACTCACTACCCTCTGTAGCGCTTTGCAGTCGGATGCAGAGCATTTGCCATACCAGGCGGTGATGCAATCAGTCAGGATGCTCTCGATAGTGCAGCTGTAGAACTTTTTGAGGATCTGAGGACCAAATCTTTTCAGTCTCCTGGGGGGAATAGGCATTATCGTGCCCTTTTCATGACCGTCTTGGTGTGTTTGGATCATGGTAGTTTGTTGGTGATGTGGACGCAAAGAAACTTGAAGCTCTCTACCTGCTTCACTGCAGCCCCGTCAATGAGAATGAGGTCATGCTCGGCCTTCCTTTTCCTGTAGTCCATGATCATCTCTACACATTACTGGGAATCCAGATATGTATCTGTTGGTTACACATGCCTTAAAAATAAGTAGGCGCGTGGATCAGAGAACCAGTCTGTATCTGGTAGCCACCATTTGCCTCATGCAATGCAACACATCTCCTTCACATAGTTCACAGTTGATCAGGCTGTTGATTGTGGCCTGTGGAATGTTGTCCCACTCCTCTTCAATGGCTGTCCGAAGTTGTTGATATTGGCAGGAACTGGAACACGCTGTCGTACACGTCGATCCAGGGTGTACCAAACATGCTTAATGTGTGAAATGTTTGAGTATGCAGGCCATGGAAAAACTGGGACATTTTCAGCTTCCAGGAATTGTGTACAGATCCTTGCAACATGGGGTCATGCATGATCATGCTGAAACATGAGGTGATGGTGGCGGATGAATGGCATATCAATGGGCCTCAGGATCTAGTCACGGTATCTCTTTGCATTCAATTGCCATCAATAAAATGCAATTGTGTTCATTGTCCGTAGCTTATGCTTGCCCATATCATGACCCAACCACCACCGTGGGGCACTATGTTCACAACACTGACATCTGCAAACTGCTCACCCACACTACGACATACACGTGGTCTGTGGTTGTGAGGCTGGTTGGACATACTGCCAAATTCTCTAAAACGACATAGGAGAAATTAACATAACATTTTCTGGCAACAGCTCTGGTGGACATTCCTGCAGTCAGGAACTGAGACATCTGTGGCATTGTGCTGTGTGACAAAAAAGGCAACTCTAAATTGTGCAGTTATTGTCCCTAGCACAAGGTGTACCTGTGTAATGATCATACTGTTTAATCAGCGTATTGATATGCCACACCTGTCAGGTGGATGGATTGATTTGGCGAAGAGAAATGCTCACTAACAGGGATGTAAACCATTTTTGCACAAAATGAGAGAAATAAGCTTGGAAAATATCGCAGATATTATATTTTAGCTCATGAAACATGGGATCAACACTTTACATGTTGCATTTATATTTTTGTTCAGTGTATAAATGCCTCATGAGCGTAGTTCAAATGTCATACCAATCAGAACCCAAAAGATAAGCTTGTTGTACTCCAATGTTGGTTAAAACTATCATTTTGATATCATGGATGCTCAGTCCTTCCATCCGGTGGCTCTGTCTATGAATTTGAGACAGGTAACATTTCTCCAGCCCTATAACCCTTATAAGTCACTATGTTGGTGTTTCATTTATTAAATATTATCTCAAGCACAATGAAACACCAACATAGTGACTTATAAGGGTGTTTGGCCACCACAAGCTGTCAGAACAGCTTTAATGCTCCTCGACATAGATTCTACACGTGGACCCAAACAATGCCAGGAAAATACACCCCTCAACATCATTTGTATCCATCATTTACTCAAGTTTTTCCTTTATTTTGTCAGTTATTGGTATGCCTATAGTCGGGAAGGCCGCAGTTTGGGCAGCACGTGCACAAATATAGGGCACTGATGTTTGCCGATTTGGCCTAGTTCACAGTCGGCATTCCAATTCATCCCAAAGGTGTTCGATGGGGTTGAGGTCAGGGCTCTGTGCAGGCCAGTCAAGTTCTTCCACACCAATCTCAAAAAAACATTTCTGTATGGACCTTGCTTTGTGCATGGGGGCATTGTCATGCCGAAACAGGAAAGGGCCTTCCCCAAACTGTTGCCACAAAGTGGGAAGCACATAATTGTCTAGAATGTCATTGTATGCTGTAGCATTATGATTTCCCTTCACTGGAACTAAGAGGTCTAGCCCAAACCATGAAAAACATCCCCAGACTAATATTCCTCCTCCACCAAACTTTACAGTTGGCACCATGCAGTCGGGCAGGTAGCACAGGAGACACACTGAAGTTGATACAAGGTTTTCTAAAATCAAAACATAATCAATGACTGCTGCTTCGTAGGCTAAATTATCTTTTGGCATTCTATGTAGAGAAATAGCGATGTGACAATGTCTAAAGTATTAAATTGTGTTCTCTTAACTCTATTTCATAGAAACACCTACCTATGCTAAACAACAACAAACCATGAACAAAATATTTCTGACAATGTTACTTCCTGATGACGTCCAACTCCTGATGGCGTTGCATGGGAATTGAAGTCTAAAGAATATTGGCCGTCACTAGTTATCACAACGTCAAATCTGATTTTAAAACTAACCCTAAACTTAACCACAACCTTAATCACACTGCTAACTTTATGCCTAACCCTAAAAACAAAAAAATGCTTTTTGATCTTAATTTATGATGTTTTACAACAGGCCTATAGACTATTTTTACTTTGTGGCTGTGGTAACTAGTGGAAACCGAGAATATCAGTGCCTTGGAACTGTTTGTGTTAAGGGGCACAACCTGAAAGATTTCCTGCTGTTCAATAATAATTGCAATTGCTCATTATAGGCTACATGTTAATTCTTGAAGAATATCTGATAAATGTTTAGTAAAAATGCCTTAGACTGTCCCATACTAGACTGTACTTCCCCAGCTCCATCAATCAAGTTACCAAACAAAGTGAAAGTGTCAGGCTGTTGAAATTATACATAGTGCCTTTAAGAATTTAGCCATATACAAATTGCCACCCATTTTAAAACAGTGAGTCACCATAAACAATGCTTCCCAGTAGATAGCGACAATGTTTCAGTCAACCACTTATGGCTTGGATCCTATTTAAGATGTCAAAGATGACATGCTAAATCAATTTAACATCTCAAGCTTGACATTTATTTGGCATTGCATTGATGTATACATTATGCCATCATAATTTGTGAATGCAACATTTTCTGTCATCAATAAATTGTCACCAAAACAGGCTACAGCATTTGTATGCCCAATTCCAGTGGGCATACGAAGTGATTTAGACGTCTTTTACGGGTTGAAATCTGGTCGGGACATCATATAACCAGATTAAGACGTCTTCTTATTGATATCTTTTTGAATAATGAAAAATACATCTTATGTTGGTTGATAACTGTTTTTTGGAGTAGTAACAATAGATGGAAATAGTGTTTTTTCTGTAATAGGGGATTAATGATCAATGGGTCAGAGACATGGGAGCAATTTCAGTCCGGGACTCATGGCAAGTTCTCTTTGGTCCAAATTGTTTATACATTGACCCTGAAATATTCTACTTGGTATTTGGCCATTGACCCAGTTGTATTGGTCAACCACAGGCTAGGGCTGGGTTATAAAGTACACCCTGTCCATTTGTTCTGTGGAGAGAATGACTGAAGACAGGGGAGAATGAGCATCTACCTCTCTGCATAACATATTTGAAAAAATAAAATCCTCCCCCTGATTTGCTTTGGGGTCTGTGTCATTGAAGAGTAACGTCAACAGCAGACACGTCAGTGACTGGAGGCATGGCATCTACAGCAGTGCTTGGCCACCCACTCAGTTACCAGTGACCTATTCTGGCACATCCCAGGGAAAGGAGAGATCAGAACCACCCCTCCTTAAATCCATACTAATTTACAGTAAGTTGTGTGCAAAAAATGTTTGATACTTTGATCTTCAATGTGTATTGCTTCCTACTAACCAGCATTGTAAGAGCAAGGTTTGTACTTTAAAAAAAATGTTACCTTTATTTAACTATGCTAGTCAGTAAAGAACAAATTCTTATTTTCAATGACAGCCTAGGAACAGCAGGTTAACTGCCTGTTCAGAACAACAGATTTGTACTTTGTCAGCTTGAGGATTTGAACTAGCAACCTTCCGTTACTAATCCAACACTCTAACCACTAAGCTACCCTACCGCCCCAGGGTGGATCATAAAAGTTGTCTGTATCAGGTCTCACTAAGACTGGATTCCCCAAGAGACATGCTATTCAGCTGCTCAAGATTCTGATCTTAAACTCTTAGGGAAAAAAAGAGGTATCTAGAACCTGAAAGGGTTCATCGGCTGTCCCAATAGGAGAACCCTTTGAAGAACCATTTTTGTTTATAGATAGAACCCATAAAAATAGCAGTTTACCAGCTACAATAGTCATTTACAACATTGACCATTTCTACACTGTATTTCTGATCAATTTGATGTTATTTTAATGGATATAAAGTGCTTTCTTTCAAAAACAAGGACATTTCTAAGTGACCCCGAACTTTTGAACGGTAGTGTACATTCTCCAAATTCGCTGTTGCCTTTGCATAAATCTACAACTGATGCAATGAAATTCAAAATCAAATTGGAGACATATTCCTTTCTGATATCTTGCTCTGATTTTTCTTTGTGTCATGTGGGATACTGACACTTTGTGAATCATCAAATGCATGCACAGATTACATAGCTGCATAGTCGTGTGGTATCAAGACAACCATCTCTTTGTAATCAATTTAGGTGGTTTACCATACAGATTGGATGTTTGTTTTCGTGCCTTTCTTGTTTCAAATATTTTTTATTAAACACACACAAGAATGGTGAATAGGTATACAAGACAGGTATACAATTCTTATCTAAACATAAAAGAGCATACAGGAACAACAGGACCCAGAGTTCTGGGTGCAAACCAAATAATACAAAACACGTCATACAAAACAAGGACACGTAGAAAGAAAGTGGGAAGATGTCCCCCCCAACTGCTCGGGTGGCAGGACCAGCACATGCTGCCCAAAGGTAGATTAAAATATTACAATTGAGAGAGCGTACAAATTCACAGCGCCGACTCTTCCAAGTAGGAGAGGAAAGGCTGCCAGATTTGATCAAATGTTGATCATTTATTGTTCAGAATATATCTAATTCTTTCTAAGTGTACAGTGTTTGCCAATTCACTGAGCCATCATTTGGTAGAGGGCGCTTCCCTCCTTTTCCAAAACAACAAGATTAGTTTTTTTGCCGAGATGAGACCGTACGAGATTAGTTGTTTTTGGGGGTTGGTTAATCCGTTTAGGGACTCAGATACTCCCAGGATTATCAGGTCTGGATCTATTGAAGTCTCCAAAACTTCAGAGAGGATCCCAAAAATTCCACACCAATAACCATGCAAGTTAGAGCATAGGGCAAAGCAGTGGAGTAGTGTACCCTGCACAGCCTGACATTTATCACATGTAGGGGATGTATCAGGAAATATCCTATGCAGTTTAGTTTTGGAATAGTGTAATCTGTGTAATACCTTGAATTGTATGAGACGATGTCTGGAATTAATGGAGCATTTGTGGATATACTCCAAGCTCTCTTCCCAGTCTGCCACCGAGATGTCAGTCCCTAGTTCTTCCTCCCATTTTGCCTTGATGGCATCTGTAGAAGGTGTGCTAACAGATTGAAAAGCATCATATAGACGCGATATCAGTTTATCTGAGGTGGGGCATATTTTTATGCATTCGTCAAACATGGAAGGTTTAGCATTCCCAAATGTTGGGAATGTTGGGATTCCTGGCGACAGGGAGCATGAATGACATTGGTCTAAGCTCAAAGTGGACTTTAATTTGCTTCCAGATTCGGACTGTGCTATGTATAATAGGATTGTTACAATAAAGTGACATCTCCAGATTGACAGGCGACAAAATCACAGCGCCAATAGAGAAGGGGTGACACTCCTCACGCTCCATACTAAGCCAGCTGGATGCCGGAAGTGCGTCATCCAGCAGAAACGTAACAACGCGGAGGTTAGCGGCCCAGTAATAAAATATAACATTTGGGAGAGACAATCCTCCTTCCATCTTGGATTTACAGAGGTGTTTTTTACCTGCCTCTCAGATAAGCCTTCAGTGTTTCCCACAATAATTCTGGGGAGGTCTCTGTGTTGTCGTTGGTATCAAAGAAAAATGTAATTTGGTCTTTAAGATATTCACAGAATGTTGGTTCTGTGAGGAGCTGAGGATTCAACCTCCAGACCCTCTCGTTTGGTACAATGTCACCCAATCTCAGGGAGAAGGTGAGTGGACTGTGGTCCGAGATTATAATATCATGATACCTCACATTACAGGTATAGGGGAGTAGTCTAGCATCCAACAAAAAGTAGTCAATTCGAGTGTAAACCTTGTGAACATGAGAGTAAAAGGAGTATTCCCTACCCGTAGGGTTAGCGATCCTCCATATATCAAATAAGTTCTATTTTTTATGTAGGTATTCAAGAATTCGCTTGAATAGGAGGTAGGGGTTCGCCGGGTAGAGGATCTATCCAAATATTGGTCTAGCACACAGTTAAGGTCCCCTCCAATGACCAGGTTAGTATGGGAGATATCTGGAATCAGGGCAAGGGCTCTTTTGAAAAAAGAGGGGTTATCAATGTTTGGCCCATAGATATTTAGTAGAGTTACTGAGGTAGAGTGGATTTCTCCTATTGCGATCACATACTGACCCTCTTTATCCGCAATAGTGGTTTTATGTAGAAAGGGAATTCCTTTCCGTACCAGAATCGCTGTGCTTCTCGTTTTGGCAGAGAAGTTAGAGTGATACACCCACCTACACTTAAGTCTGCTATGAGAGTTATTCTTCAGATGGGTTTCTTGCAAAAATATAATATCAGACGAGAGTGCTTTCAAGTGGGCTAGGACCTTGCCCCTCTTAATTGGTTCGTTTAAACCCTTGACATTCCAGGAAGTGAATGTAAGCCCCGCCCTCCTCTCGTTTGTAGTTCCTATGGTGACCATGTAACTTGATAAAAAGGTAAGAAAGCGCACCACCCCTCCCCCCCTGCAAGCACCTTTACTTCCCACCCTGTTCCCCTAATTTCCCCAACACTTACCCCCCCATCAACCCACATTTAACAGGCATGCACAAACAGGAGAGAAAAAAAGGAAAAATAAAAATAATAAACACATTGTCTGGCCGATGCCAAAAAAGCACGGCGCGACCTCGAACAAGAGGTAAAACAAAAATAAAATCCCAACTATACGTTCACCTCTCACTATCCTAGAACTTCTACTAACATATGAACTGAGGAGGCTCCCGCGAATTAAGTGTTCAGTTAGCATCTAATAAACCTAAACAGAATAAATTGCAACTTAAACATATTGCGCATTTAAGCGTCATCCTGGGTCAATCCCAGAGATAAGCAAGATATAGCCTCAAGATTATATTGCTAAGCACTGCCGGTCAAAAAATAAACCATCCGCAACCGACAGTCAGCCGTACCTTTACATACTGTGGGTCAGGAGATCGGAACAAGCATTTGTTAAATTAAACGTTCCCCCCATTAAAAAAAAAAGTTTAATAAAAAATAAATACATATATATATATATAAATATACAGTGCCTTGCGAAAGTATTCGGCCCCCTTGAACTTTGCGACCTTTTGCCACGTTTCAGGCTTCAAACATAAAGATATAAAACTGTATTTTTTTGTGAAGAATCAACAACAAGTGGGACACAATCATGAAGTGGAACGACATTTATTGGATATTTCAAACTTTTTTAACAAATCAAAAACTGAAAAATTGGGCGTGCAAAATTATTCAGCCCCCTTAAGTTAATACTTTGTAGCGCCACCTTTTGCTGCGATTACAGCTGTAAGTCGCTTGGGGTATGTCTCTATCAGTTTTGCACATCGAGAGACTGAAATGTTTTCCCATTCCTCCTTGCAAAACAGCTCGAGCTCAGTGAGGTTGGATGGAGAGCATTTGTGAACAGCAGTTTTCAGTTCTTTCCACAGATTCTCGATTGGATTCAGGTCTGAACATTGACTTGGCCATTCTAACACCTGGATATGTTTATTTTTGAACCATTCCATTGTAGATTTTGCTTTATGTTTTGGATCATTGTCTTGTTGGAAGACAAATCTCCGTCCCAGTCTCAGGTCTTTTGCAGACTCCATCAGGTTTTCTTCCAGAATGGTCCTGTATTTGGCTCCATCCATCTTCCCATCAATTTTAACCATCTTCCCTGTCCCTGCTGAAGAAAAGCAGGCCCAAACCATGATGCTGCCACCACCATGTTTGACAGTGGGGATGGTGTGTTCAGCTGTGTTGCTTTTACGCCAAACATAACGTTTTGCATTGTTGCCAAAAAGTTCAATTTTGGTTTCATCTGACCAGAGCACCTTCTTCCACATGTTTGGTGTGTCTCCCAGGTGGCTTGTGGCAAACTTTAAACGACACTTTTATGGATATCTTTAAGAAATTGCTTTCTTCTTGCCACTCTTCCATAAAGGCCAGATTTGTGCAATATACGACTGATTGTTGTCCTATGGACAGAGTCTCCCACCTCAGCTGTATATCTCTGCAGTTCATCCAGAGTGATCATGGGCCTCTTGGCTGCATCTCTGATCAGTCTTCTCCTTGTATGAGCTGAAAGTTTAGAGGGACGGCCAGGTCTTGGTAGATTTGCAGTGGTCTGATACTCCTTCCATTTCAATATTATCGCTTGCACAGTGCTCCTTGGGATGTTTAAAGCTTGGGAAATCTTTTTGTATCCAAATACGGCTTTAAACTTCTTCACAACAGTATCTCGGACCTGCCTGATGTGTTCCTTGTTCTTCATGATGCTCTCTGCGCTTTTAACGGACCTCTGAGAGGTGCGGGTGCATTTATACGGAGACTTGATTACACACAGGTGGATTGTATTTATCATCATTAGTCATTTAGGTCAACATTGGATCATTCACTGAACTTGTGGAGAGAGTTTGCTGCACTGAAAGTAAAGGGGCTGAATAATTTTGCACGCCCAATTTGTCAGTTTTTGATTTGTTAAAAAAGTTTGAAATATCCAATAAATGTCGTTCCACTTCATGATTGTGTCCCACTTGTTGTTGATTCTTCACAAAAAAATACAGTTTTATATCTTTATGTTTGAAGCATGAAATGTGGCAAAAGGTCGCAAAGTTCAAGGGGGCCGAATACTTTCGCAAGGCACTGTATATATATACACACACACACACACACACACACACACACACACACACACACACACACACACATACCTATATATACATATATATACATACACATACACACACACATACACATATACATATATATATATATACATGGGTATGTATACCCACACAAAAAATCATATATAAAAATATATATTTAAAGAATATGTATATACATCCATATGCACATATACACAAACATTCATACCCCAGAATAACAATCTACACTGATTTAAAATATACACATACATAATACTAAAATGCTAAGAGAAAATAGTAATAAAGTACAAATAGTAATTATATGTACGCACACCTGCACAGACATAAGCACTACAGAGGGCTGGTGGGACTCTAGTCGGGAGAGAGGCCCACGGCTAGACAAAGGCAGAACGGCACAAAACATCAACTTGCTAACCAGGTGTCTGCCCCCTCCCAACCATCACCCCCAGTCCCCTGCAAGCAATAAATAAATGGTATGGTAGTAAGAATAATGTAAGGATTGTAAAATAAATAACGAAACAAAACAAAAGTGGGGGAAAATAAGTATATCCGTCCGAAGGTGTCAGTGATCAAACCTGGAAGTAAAAAATATGCATCGCTGAGCACAGCCGGGATGAAAGTGAATTTAACGTTAAATGAGAGCTCTGACCGCCATCCATTGGTCGGCTCAGCGTCTTACATGTTCGGTATCCCTTGTTGAGCCCATTTAATACGTTTTCACCCAATATGGTATAGTATGGATTCGAGTCCATGAGCAGACCCTAACACGGAATGACAAGGCACTCTAACCTGTACGGGGGATTGGTGTATATCCCCAGATAAACTTCTCTGCGTCCAAAACCGAGGAGAGCCAAATCTTCTCACCGGAAGGCGGGGTAATTCTTAGTCTTGCAGGGCTGGGCGAAGATGGAGTTTGTAGAGTTTGGTCATGACATCTCTGTAGTCGGCGCGATGCTTTGCCACATCGGGCGCATAATCCTCATATACACGGAATGGATGCCCTTTATGTGACAGGTTGCCCCTCATTCGAGCTTCACGCAGGATAAGATCCTTGGTCTTGAAACTGTGACAACAGATGATTACTGGGCGAGGACGTTGGCCCGGTCCAGGCACTGGGACAAGGGAGCGATGTGCGCAGTCCAGCTGGGGATCCGAATCCAAAACATCCGATCCCATTGCATCCTTCAATAGCTTGGCGAAGAAGTCGGTGGGGCGAGAGCCCGCCTCTACCCCCTCTGCCAGACCAACAACGCAAAGGTTATTAAGTCTGGATCGGCCCTCCAGGTCCACCACTTTCACAGAAAGCCTCTGCACACTATCCTGCAATGACGCGCATAGCTTCTCTAACTCGTCGATCCTACCAGCATTGAATTCAGAAGCTTTCTCAAGATCCACAATACTCTGGCCATGCGAAGCGACCGTTCGAATGATGCTCTCGATTTTGGTGTCCAGTTCAGCAATAGTGGCCTTAAGATCCTCAGCTATAGCAACACGTAGCTCCCCCAAAGCCTGGGTAAGTTCTGTAAGTGCCACGTTGTTGCATGTGCCTCCCGCCATGTCTGTCTCGTTGTTTAGTGGGGAGTAGGCCTCCGCTGTGGGTTTATTGTCCTTTGGTCGCTTATTACTCTGCATTTTCATATAAAAAGTTACAATATTGAATTAGAAAGAAACGTTTGTTGTAAAAAGTGCCATAAAGTAGGTTAAATTAGATTATTTCGCAAAAAAGTTGCAGGAGCCTCTCACGCACAGCCGTTCACTCCAACATGCTAGCTCCGCCCCCCAAGAACACCGTTTTCATGCCTTTCTTGTAGCATATCAGACATTTCAGACAATCCATGCTTTGTGTTTTCCTTCTACAATTCCATTGAAATGACGGGGGGGGAAACATTGATTCAACCAGTGTGTGCCCAGTGGGAAGATCCTATACTGCAGAGTGTTGCACTCAATATTACTGTTACGCCCTGGTCTTAGTATTTTGTGTTTTCTTTATTATTTTGGTCAGGCCAGGGTGTGACATGGGTTATTTATGTGGTGTGTTTTGTCTTGGTTTTTTTTGTGGGTTATGGGATTGTGGTATAGTATAGTAGTCTAGGAAAGTCTATGGTTGCTTGGAGTGGTTCTCAATCAGAGGCAGGTGTTTATCATTGTCTCTGATTGGGAACCATATTTAGGCAGCCATATTCTTTGAGTGTTTCGTGGGTGATTGTTCCTGTCTCTGTGTTTGTTTGCGTGCACCAGATAGGGCTGGTTTGGTTTTTCACGTTACGTTTATTGTTTTTGTATTGTTCGTTATTATCTTTATTAAAGATGTATCAAGATAACCACACTGCATTTTGGTCCACTTCTCTTTCACAGGAAGAAAACCTTAACAATTACGTAGTGTTTTATTTCAATGTTACATTTTGTAAAATGGTCGGTTCATTTGTGTTTCTTAATTACTGACCCTGAAGGCCTAATCCCCCTGAGTTCAATTTTGTTGCAATAATTTTAATATACCCAGCTAACACAATGGTCTGGGAACCATATGTTCCTTAAAGCTTGGTGAGAGCATGGTTGTCCTATGTTTTTTTTTGCATAGAACCTTCCAATAATGTTTCCTCATGGTTCATTTTAAAAGAATGTTCTCAAATTGTTCAGAGAACATTTAAAAAATAAATGTTCTGAAGGAATTTCTGAATTTCAGCATAACGTGCAGGGTTCCTCATAGTTCTATTTACAGTCATGTTCTCAGAACATTAAGGAAACTTTCCATAAAAAACATGAACGTTCAAACATTCTAGGAATGCTACACTGAATAAAAATATGTACTCAACATTAAACAATTTCAAAGATTTTACTGAGTTAGTTCAAAAGGTAATCAGTCAATGTAAATACATTATTTTGGCCCAATCTATGGATTTCACATGACTGACTACAGATATGCATCTGTTGATCGCAGATACCATAAAACATTTTTTTTTAAAGGTAGGGGAGTGGATTAGAAAACCAGTCAGTATCTGGCTCATGCCGCACAACACATCTTCTTCGCATAGAGTTGATCAGGCTGTTTGTTGACTGTGGCATGTTGTCCCACTCTTCAATGGCTGTGCGAAGTTGCTGGACATTGGCGGGAACTGGAGCATGTTGTACACGTTGATCCAGAGCATCCCAAACAGGCTCAATGGGTGACATGTCTGGTGAGTATGCAGGCCATGGAAGAACTGGGAAATGTCCAGCTTCCAGGAATTGTGTATAGATTCTTACAACATGGGGCTGTGCATTATCATGCTGAAACATGAGCTGATGGCAGTGGATGAATGGCACAACAATGGGCCTTAGGATCTCGTGACAGTATCTCTGTACATTCAAAACACCATCGATAAAATACAATTGTATTTGTTGTCCGTAGCTTCTGCCTGCCCATACCATAACCCCAGCATGCACACTTTGTTCACAACATTGACAGTCTGCCATCTGTCCGGTATACTTCAAACTGGGATTCATCTGTGAAGAGTAGACTTCTCCAGCATGCCAGTGGTCATCTAAAGTGAGCATTTGCCCACTCAAATGAGTTACAACGCTGAACTGCAGTCAGGTCAAGACCCTGGTGAGGACGACAAGCACACAGATGTGCTTCCCTGACATGGTTTGACAGTTGGTGCAAAATTATTCAGTTGTTCAAACCCACAGTTTCATCAGCTGTCAAGGTGGCTGGTCTAGTCGATTCCGCAAGTGAAGAAGCCTGATGTGGAGGTCCCGGGCTGGCGTGGTTACACGTGATATGCAGTTGAGGCTGGTTGGTCGTACTGCCAAAATCTCTAAAATGACGTTGGAGGCAGCTTATGGTAGACACATTAACATTAAATTATCTGGCAACAGCTCTGGTGATATTCCTGCAATCAGCATGCCGATTGCATGCTCCCTCAAAACTGGAGACATCTGTAGCATCGTGTTGCGTGAAAAAAATGGCATATTTTAGAATGGCCTTTTGTTGTCTCCAGCACAAGGTGCACCTGTGTAATGATCATGCTGTATAATCAGCTTCTTGACATGCCACACTTGTCAGCTGGATGGATTATCTTGGCAAAGGATAAATGCTCACTAACAGGGATGCAAACATTTGTGCACAGCATTTGAGAGAAATAAGCTTGTTGTGCATATGGAGCATATCTTATGTTTCAGCTCATGAAACATGGGAGCAACACTTTACATGTTGCGTTTATATTTCTGTTCAGTATATTTAAAAACATACATTCCATTCTCAGCATCAACAAATCTCTCTATCCTTTATCGTGTTAAGTGTGTTCAGGTGTGTGGGCCGCACCCACTAACTGGCCTCATCTGATCTTAATGATTGCTTGTTTCATTTGAAATAGGGTCCGTTTCAGTAGACTAAAATAAACAGCTTTGTTTGAGTTAAAACCATCTTTGCTAGCTCCAACCTGGTGGCGCAGTGGACTAATTCCATGGATAGAGAGCTCATTCTATAGATTCAAATCTAACTGAAGCCATGCCACAAAAGAGGTGTTTTTCATGATTAATGCCAAAACAAATTCATTTCCATGTATTCTGTCTGTGGTTGGATTTCAAAACAGTTAATTTAAGCTATCAGTGTTACTAAAAGTTTTACTGAAACATGTTCTCAGAACATCATTTAATTACCTTCAAATAACAATCATTTTGGTTCTCAGAACATTAATAATGCCTCCCAGGGAAACTTTCAGGGAACCATAGAAAAACATTCTCAGAAGCTTTGCAAACTTAAAAATGTACATTCCCAGAACAGGTGAAATTTTCACTTCCATTTTAACTGCCAGGAAACATATGGCTTTGTTCACAGAACCAATGGTCAACCAAAACGTAAATTCCCAAAACTTCTAAGGAGTCAAATGTGCTAGCTGGGTATTCAAACTATTTAATTAAGCTACATCAGAATATATTTCAAGATTGACCCAGTGTTATAAAAAATTGCAGACTTCAGTTTATTCCTATGTTGATGTTTTGTAGACTGCCATTCTTAATTGGGGTCAATGACTGAGGGATGCGTTTGAACAGATGAACAGAAACTCCTGGAACCGTCGCAAATTCACTTTTTGTCCTCCAACTCTCCCTTATGACAAACATATTCCCATCACAGGTTGGCACCTTAAGACTGGAATGGAATCAAATATGGTACATCAAACACATGGTTTCCAGGTGTTTGATGCCATTCTCTGTTTAATATATATGCACAGTCACTTTAACCATATGTACATACTACCTCAATCAGCCTGACTAACCGGTGTCTGTATGTAGCCTCGCTACTTTTATAGCCTCACTAGTGTATATAGCCTCACTACTGTTTTTCAGTGTCTTTTTACTGTTGTTTTTATTTGTTTACTTACCTATTGTTCACCTAATAACTTTTTTTACACTGTTGGTTAGAGCCTGTAAGTAAGCATTTCACTGTAAGGTCAACACCTGTTGTATTCGACGCACGTGACAAATAAACTTCGATTTGATTTGATTTCACTTGAGCCATTCCGGCCATTATTATGAGCCATTCTCCGCTCAGCAGCCTCCACTGATACCCATGTCACAAGGAGGAAACTGGTTCGCCATGACAACATATTATATTGTTATTAAGCAGACAATTTAAGGAAACTTGTGTTTTAATGTAGACATAATCTCTCCCTCGTGTTAAAACCTGAATTTAAAAACAAATTACATTTACATTTTGTGTTACCGGCCTAACCCCAATATCCCATAATAAGAAAGCGGCATTTTTACAAATGAATATAAAACTTAAATGTTTCAGGCAATCGGTATTAAACTCCTTTGTTATGGAAAGCCTAAATTAGTTTAGGAGTAAAAGTGCTTAACAAGTGCATGGACTCACTCTGTGCAATAGTCTTTAACATGATTTTTGAATGCCTACTTCATCTCTGTACCCCATACAATTACCTGTAAGGTCCCTCAGTCGAACAGTGTATTTCCAACAAAGACCAGGGAGGCTTTCCAATGCCACGCAAAGGGCACCTACAGTGGCTTGCGAAAGTATTCACCCCCTTGGCATTTTTCCTATTTTGTTGGGGGGGGGGGGGGGGGGTTTGTATCATTTGATTTACACAACATGCCTACCACTTTGAAGATGTAAAACAATTTTATGGTGAAACAAAACTAAAAAAGAGAACTTCAGCATGCATATCTATTCATCCCCTCCCCCAAGTCAATACTTTGTAGAGCCACCGTTGTCATCAATTACAGCTGTACGTCTCTTGGTGGTATGTCTCTATAAGCTAGGCACATCTAGCCACTGGGATTTTTGCACATTCTTCAAGGCAACACTGCTCCAGCTCCTTCAAGTTGAATGGGTTCTGCTGGTGTACAGCAATATTTAAGTCATACCACAGATTCTCAATTGAATTGAGGTCTGGGCTTTGACTAGGCCATCCCAAGACATTTAAATGTTTCCCCTTAAACCACTCGAGTGTTGCTTTAGCAGTATGCTTAGGGTTATTGTCCTGCTGGAAGGTGAGCCTCCATCCCAGTCTTAAATCTTTGGAAGACTGAAACAGGTTTACCTCAAGAATTTCCCTGTATTTAACGCCATCCATCATTCCTTAAATTCTGACCAGTTTCCTAGTCCATGCCAATGAAAAACATCCCCACAGCATGATGCTGCCACCACCATGCTTCACTGTGGGGATGGTGTTCGAGGTGATGAGAGGCATTGGGTTTGCGCCATACATAGCGAAGGTAATTAGTTGCACCAGATCTTATTCAGGGGCTTCATAGCAAATGGGGTGAAAACATATGCACGCACCACTTTTCCGTTTTTTTTTTAATTTTTAATTTTTAAACAATTTCACTTCACCAATTTGGACTATTTTGTGTATGTCCATTACATGAAATCCAAATAAAAATCTATTTAAATTACAGGTTGTAATGCAACAAAATAGGGAAAAAACAACAAGAGGGATGAATACTTTTGCAAGGCACTGTATAGGTAGTTACAGTTTATTTAACCAAGTAGGCTAGTTGAGAACAAGTTCTCATTTGCAACTGAGACCTGGCCAAGATAAAGCATAGCAATTCGACACATACAACAACACAGAGTTACACATGGAAAAAACAAAACATACAGTGAATAATACATTATATATATATTTTTTTAAGTATATATACAGTGAGTGCAAATGAGGTAAGATAGGGGAGTTTAAGCAATAAATAGGCAAAGTAATTACAATATAGCAATTGAACATTGAAATGGTAGATGTGCAGAAGATGAATGTGCAAGTAGAGATACTGGGGTGCAAAGGAGCAAGATAAATAAATAAATACAGTATGGGGATGAGGGAAGATATATGGGCTGTTTACAGATGGGCTATGTACAGGTGCAGTGATCTGTGACCTGCTCTGACAGCTGGTGATTCAAGTTAATGAGGGAGATATGAGTCTCCAGCTTCAGTGATTTTTGCAGAGAAGTGGAAGGAAAGGCGACCAAAGGTAGGAATTGGCTTTGGGGGTGACCAGTGAGATATAGACCTGCTGGAGCACGTGCTACGAGTGGGTGCGGCTACTGTGACCAGTGAGCTGAGATAAGGCGGGGCTTTACCTTGCAGAGACTTGTAGATAACCTGTAGCCAGTGGGTTTGGCGACGAGTATGAAGTGAGGGCCAACCAACGAGAGCATACAGGTCGCAGTGGTGGGTAGTGTATGGGGCTTTGGTGACAAAACGGACGGCACTGTGATAGACTGCATCCAATTTGTTGAGTAGAGTGCCGTAGGCTATTTTACAGATGACATCGCCGAAGTCGAGGATCGGTAGGATGGTCAGTTTTAGGAGGGTGTGTTTGGCAGCATGAGTGAAGGACGCTTTGTTGTGATATAGGGAGCTGATTCTAGATTTAATTTTGGATTGGAGATGCTTAATGTGAGTCTGGAAGGAGAGTTTACAGTCTAACCAGACACCTAGTTATTTGTAGTTGTCCACGTATTCTAAGTCAGAACCGTCCAGAGCAGTGATGCTGGACCGGCGGGCAGGTGAGGGCAGTGATCGATTGAATAGCTGTATTTAGTTTTACTTGGATTTAAGAGCAGTTGGAGGCCACGGAAGGAGAGTTGTATGGCATTGAAGCTTGTCTGGAGGTTAGTTAACACAATGTCCAAAGAGGGGCCAGAAGTATACAGAATGGTGTCGTCTGCGTAGAGGTGGATCAGAGAATCACCAGCATCAAGAGCGACATCATTGATGTATACAGAGAAGAGAGTCGGCCCGAGAATTGAACCCTGTGGCACCCCCATAGAGACTGCCAGATGTCCGGACAACAGGCCCTCCGATTTGACACACTGAACTCTATCAGAGAAGTAGTTGGTGAACCAGGCGAGGCAATCATTTGAGAAACCAAGGCTGTCGAGTCTGCCAATAAGAATGTGGTGATTCACAGAGTCGAAAGCCTTAGCCAGGTCAATGAATACGGCTGCACAGTAATGTCTCTTATCGATGGCGGTTATGATATTGTTTAGGACCTTGAGCGTGGCTGAGGTGCACCCATGACCAGCTCTGAAACCAGATTGCATAGCGGAGAAGGTACAGTGGGATTCGAAATGGTCGGTTATCTGTTTGTTAACTTGGCTTTCGAAGACCTTAGAAAGGCAGGGTAGGATAAATATAGGTCTGTAGCAGTTTGGGTCTAGAGTGTCACCCCCTTTGAAGAGGGGGATGACCGCGGCAGCTTTCCAATCTTTCGGAATCTCAGACGATATGATAGAGAGGTTGAACAGGTTAGTAATAGGGGTTGCAACAATTTCGGCAGATTATTTTTGAAAGAGAGGGTCCAGATTGTCTAGCCCAGCTGATTCATAGGGGTCCAGATTTTGCAGCTCTTTCAGAACATCAGCTATCTGGATTTGGGTGAAGGAGAAATGGTGGGGGCTTGGGCGGGTTGCTGTGGAGGGTGCCGGGCAGTTGACCGGGGTAGGGGTTAGCCAGGTGGAAAGCATGGCCAGCCGTAGAGAAATGCTTATTGAAATTCTCAATTGTAGTGGATTTATCGGTAGTAACAGTGTTTCCTAGCCTCAGAGCAGTGGACAGCTGGGAGGAGGTGCTCTTATTCTCCATGGACTTTACAGTGTCCCAGAACTTTTTTGAGTTTGTACTACAGGATACAAATTTCTGTTTGAAAAAGTTAGCCTTACACAGCTGCCTGTGTATATTGGTTCCTTACTTCCCTGAAAAGTTGTATATCACAGGGTTTATTTGATGCTAATGCAGAACACCACAGGATGTTTTTGTGCTGGTCAAGGGCAGACAGGTCTGGAGTGAACCAAGGACTATATCTATTCCTGGTTCTACATTTTTTGAATGGAGCATGCTTGTTTAAGATGGTGAGGAAGGCACTTTTAAAGAATAACCAGGCATCCTCTACTGACGGGATGAGGCCAATGTTATTCCAGGATACCCGGCCAGGTCGATTAGAAAGGCCTGTTCGCTGAAGTGTTTTAGGGAGCGTTTGACAGTGATGAGGGGTGGTCGTTTCATCGCAGACCCATTACGGATACAGGCAATGGGGCAGTGATCGCTGAGATCTTGATTGAAAACAGCAGAGGTTTATTTGGAGGGTGAGTTAGTTAGGATGATAACTATGAGGTTGCCTGGTTATTCTATATAGCAGACATTGAATATATCCCTTTGAGCAGGATGAAGTTATTAATTTCACTTTGGATGGTGTATCAATACACCCAGTAACTACAAATATACAGGCATCCTTCCTAACTCAGTTGCCAGAAAGGAAGGAAACCACTCAGGGATTTCACCAAGAGGCCAATATAACTTTAAAGCAGTTACAGTTTAATGGCTGAGAAAACTGAGAATGGATCAACAATATTGTAGTTAATACTTAAGTAAATTAGATATTTCTGTATTACATTTTTTTAAATACATTTACAAAAATGTCAAAAAACATGTTTTCAATTTGTCATTATGAGGTACAGTATTGTGTGCAAATGAGAAAAAAAATATATTGAATACATTTTTATTAAGCTGTAACACAATAAAATGTGCAATAAGTAAAGGAGTATGAATGCTTTCTGAAGGCACTGTATATTAAATGAAGTGCCCTTTAATATAGAACACAGGGAAAATTCAATAAATCAGATTTTAGCCCACTTAGCCCAAACATGTAATTTCACCATCGTTGTAAAGACCTAGTTACTTTGTTGCCTTCACAGTCATTTCTGAAAATTGTTATTTATTTCACAGTGGTTGAATAATTAAAGTGGTATGATTACTTTCTGAAGGCACTGTCAACAAACAGTTATTTATATAATAAACTGCTTTTGTGCATGTGCCCTGTAGTTTAGATACTCTGTAATTGTGAAGTTAAGCAGCATCAAACCTTCATATTATATTATGTTACATGTCAAGTGATTTGATGTTTTCCTCTGTGCTCTCACAGCAACAATGGGAAATCCAGTCAATCATTTAAAATAGTGTTCACCTCTGATCTCACTGTGCTTTACTGCCTGGATGAGATAAAATGCAATGAATAAACATGATGATTGATGTCATTTTGGTACTATTAGTGGTAATGAAGGGCTTTTAAAGCATCGCAGAGGCCTGGGTGAAAGTAGATTTAATTTCCAATTTTTTTTATACTACAAAAATGACAGTGTAGACTACTCTGCTGACACTGACAAACAGATCAATAAAAACAATGTTGCCTGATCCATATAATCGGCCTACGAAAAGGGGCAACAAATACAATATGACGTCAGTGGCGAATTCAGAATGTAAATCTTGGTGGGGCAAAAACAAAACAAGTGGGATGGATGCCAACTAAGCCACTACACAACACTAAACAATACATGAATTGCACTATAGCGGTGACAAACGATGCCCACCAACTGTTAGGGCCTACATAAAGCTGTCCCAAAATCTTACCACTGCTACACCTGGCTACACCTGGCTATCAGCTGAGCCTTGTCTGGCAGCGAAACAGTTCATTCAGACTAATTTACTGCATAAAAAAAAACATAGCTGGTATGGCTGACTTGCTTAACTTAAGTCTACCCCCTCCTTTTTCGAACATTCTGTTAAAAATCGCGCAACTTTTCAGCGTCCTGCTACTCATGCCAGGAATATAGTATATGCATATGATTAGTTTGTGTAGATAGAAAACACTCTGAAGTTTCTAAAACTGGTTAAATCACGGCTGTGACTATAACAGATTGTGTGTTTAATTGAAATTCCATGCGTCACTTTCATGGGTTGTTAAAAGGGCACAAAATTAATTATCGACCTGCATGCAATTCATACAGATTCCACACGATGTCGCCATTGTCGTCATTTTCAATTGAGTTTTTTCTTGGTAAATCCAACTAACTGGATTCCGTTTCTTCCGGTCTCCACCAGGATGTTTTGAATGTGCACATTGGCAGCCATTGATTTGCAGACGAGGAGCTATTGAATATACATCGCCCTGTAATCATTTTGATAGATTATAAACGTTTACTAATACCTAAAGTTGGATTACAAAAGTATTTCGAAGTGTTTTGTGAAAGTTTATCGTCGACTTTTTTAATTTTAAAAAATGACGCAGCGTTTAAAAACGATGTTTTTTTCTGAATGACACAGCTTCCATAGAAAGCTATTTTGGGTATATATGGACCGATTTAAACGAAAAAAAGACCCAATAGTGATGTTTATGGGGCATATAGGAGTGCCAAGAAAGAAGCTTGTCAAAGGTAATGAATGTTTTATATTTTATTTCTGCGTTTTGTGTAGCGCCGGATAAGCAAAGTCTTTGTTTACGTCGCATTCAGGCATTTTGAGGTGTTGCATGCTATCAGATAATAGCTTCTCATGCTTTCGCCGAAAAGCATTTTCAAAATCTGACTTGTTGGCTAGGTTCACAACGAGTGTAGCTTTATTTCAATACCATGCATGTGCATTTTGATGAACGTTTGAGTTTCAACGAGTACATTTAGCATTTAGCGTAGCGCATTTGCATTTCCAGGTGTCTACTTGAGACATCTGCGTCTCAAGTAGGAGCAAGAAGTTAAACGAATGTGGTTTCTACTGACAATTGAGATGTACAAACTATGGCATAATGTAATGTGTACGTCGGGACCCAAGTACAGGGAGTGAATCATTTAATTAATAAATTAACATAGACCAAAACAAGAAAAGCATACAGACATGAAACACGAACGAGGTCAATAACACCTGGGGAAAGAACCTAAGGGAGTGACAGATATAGAGAAGGTAATCAGGAAGGTGATGGAGTCCAGGTGAGTCTGATGAGGCGCTGGTGCGCGTAACGATGGTGACAGGTGTGCGTAGTAATCAGCAGACTGGCGACTTCGAGCGCTGGAGAGGGACGTTACGTGACACACAAGGTGACGACAAGCGGATTAGAGTCAAACCGTAATTTCGATTAAGACATTAATAAGTGAGCTAGGACGGACATAGTCAATATAACTATTTGATTAGCACTTTTGAAATGTACAGCGACAGAATTCAGAACATGGGCTGTTCTTACAGTGCTCTCCCTGTACACAAAGTTAGAACCGTAGGATAAATAAAGGGGGCATATAAGCAAACAGTGAAAGATCTTACAATATTCAATGATTACAATTCTCTAAAACAGGTTATAGGCTACATGTGCACCACCAAGTCAGAACAGTAGGCGAAATAAAGAGGGGTAAATAGACCAAATTATTAGGGTGAGGCACATGGGCTACTAACATCTTACACTTAGTATTACTTTCTTAGCTACAGTATATATATCTCCCTGGCATATTACATAATTTGTGCAGCAACATACAATACATTTTTGGACTCACCTTGTTGTGCTGAGCTCACTTGAACAGGAAGATGGCGTCGGTCCTTCATGGGAAAATTTTGTTAAAACAACTGAGAACTCTGGTCAAATCATGATGACGTCATTGATCTTCAGGTCATAGCTCTAGAAAGAGGCCAGATTTACAATTCCGAGTTGGATGACCATTCAAAACATATTTTCCCATTTATTCCCGTCTTCCCAGGTGTTTTGAACTTACTGAAGTCAAGTTTTTCGCAGTTCCCATTTAACAGTTGTTTTGAGCCTGGCACAAATCATGCTTCATTGACAGCATTGCCAATGTTGAATGTTTATAATTTTGGTTTCTGACGGTTTTACCACGGGGCAGGGGTTTCCAGTACCTGGTTGACTGGGAGGGTTATGGCCCAGAGGAGAGGTGCTGGGTCCCCGCTAGAGACATCCACCATTGGCACCCCGGTCAACCAGGTATGCGCCCAGGTAGGACGCCAGGTGGCGTGGGCAGGGGGGGGGGGGGGGGGGTACTATCACACCCTGATCTGTTTCACCTCTTTGTGACCCCCCTCCAAGTGTCGCCCATCAACCCCATTATCCCCTGTGTATTTATACCTGTGTTCTATGTTTGTATGTTGCCAGTTCATCTTGTTTGTTAAGCTAACCAGCATTTTTTGTGTCAGCTCCTGCTTTTCCCCAGTCTGTTTTTTCTCGTCCTCCTGGTTTTGACACTTGTCTGTCCTGACCCTGTACCCACCCGCCTGACCACTGTCTGCTCCTGACCCTAAGCCTGCCTGCCATCCTGTACCTTTGCTCCACCTCTGGATACCCAACCTCTGCCTGACCTGACCCTGAGCCTGCCTGCCATACTGTTCCTATGCCCCTGTTTCTGTAATAAACATTGTTACTTCGACGCGGTCTGCATCTGGGTCTTACCTTGATTCCTGATAGGATCCGCGCAGGAGGGAGTGAAACGGAACCTCAAGGTTTCTAAAGACATGCACTACTGCAGGGATGTAACTTAATTCAAAGACCAACCCAGTGTCATAACTTGAGAGTGAAATGTATACATGCTGTGGATACACGTGACAGCTTCCCAATTTGTTTCCATTTGTTATATAGATTATGTGCTTGTGTACATCAGTCATTTGTAACCCGTTTTCATCAAGAATCTCTCTGTAATTTGCTCCGTTCATCTTTCCCTCAACCCTGACTAGTCCTCTAGTCCCTGCCGTTGAAAAACATCCCCACAGCATGATACTGCCACCACCATGCTTCACCGTAGGAATGGTGCCAGGTTTCCTCCAGACGTGACGCTTGGCATTGAAGCCAAAGAGTAAAATCTTGGCTTCATCAGACCAGAGCTTGGAGATTTTGGCAAACTCCAAGCAGGCTGTCATGTGCCTTTTACTGAGGACTGGCTTCCGTTTGGCCACTACTATAAAGGCCTGCTTGGTGGAGTGCTGCAGAGATGGTTGTCCTTCTGGAAAGAATTCTGGAGCTCTGTTAGCGTCACCTCCCTGACCAAGGCCCTTCTCCCCGATTGCACAGTTTAGCTGGGTGGTAAGCTCAAGGAAGAGTCTTGGGGGTTCAAAACGTCTTCCATTTAAGATTGATGGAGGACACTGTGTTCTTGGGAGCCTTCAATGCTGCAGAAATTTGTTGGTATCCCTCCCCAGATCTGTGCCTCGACACAATCCTGTCTCGGAGCTCTATGTACAATTCATTCGACCTCCTGGTTTGGTTTTTGCTCTGACATGCACTGTCAACAGTGGGACCTTTATATAGAATGGTATGTGCCTTTTCAAATCATGTCCAATCAATTTAATTTACCACAGGTGGACTCCAATCAAGTTGTAGAAACATCTCAAGGATGATCAATGGATACAGAACGCACCTTAGCTCAATTTTGAGTCTCATAGCAAAGGTTCTGAATACTTATGTTAATATAATATTTCTGTTTTATGTTAATGCATTTGCAAACATTTTTAAAAAGCTTTTTTTGTTTTGTCATGATGGGGTATTGTGTGTGATGATGAGGATTTAGTTTTATTTAATCCATTTAAGAATAAAGCTGTAACACAACAAAATGTGGAAAAAGTCAATGGGTCTGAATGCCTTCGGAAAGTGTTCAGACCCCTTGAATTGTCTATATAAGGTCCCACAGTTGACAATGTATGTCAGAGCAAAAACCCATCCATGAGGTTGATTGAGGGAATAGTCTGTAGATCATTATGGGGTATTATGTGTAGATTGATGAGGGGAAAAACTATTTAATACATTTTTGAAAAAGGCTTTTAGGTAACAAAACATGGAAAGAGTCAAGAGGTCTGAATACTTTCCGAATGCACGGTACAATATACTGTATATACACATGTCAAATATATTTGCCCACTACATACTCACCTAATTATATCTTTACAATAGTGTTTATTTGAAGCACTGGGAATCGTTACATGATTTTTTTTTTATTCCTGAAAGGACAGCTCTGATTTTCTGTTCCACAATTTGAGTTGTCATTTCCCAAATAATCCATCTAAATCTTTCATAAAACCCCCTCTCTATCTATCACTGGTTTAAAAAATCGGACATTTCAGTCCATTGGTATATTTGCTCCAGAACTCGATAAGTCCAGGTTGTAGCCATAAGCATAAAGCAGCTGTCAAATGCTTTCATTGAGTCCTCAGGTCCCCTAACCATTACCCAAAGCAACAAAATAGAGTGGCTTAAAACAACAGGTGAATAAATCGGACTTGTTGTTGATACTAGACCATAATATAAAATAATATAACTTGAATTCAATCAAAATCAAGGTATTGGATTCAATCAAATGTGTGGAGCATGAAAAATCCTGAATTGTTGGATTTATAAAGGCAAACCTTTCACTTGCATTTATAGAATCATACAGTGACAGTCATTGCAGAGACAGACCTGCTGTGACAGACCTGCTGTTATTCAATCAAACTTACACTGAGTATACAAAACATTATGAACACCTGCTCTTTCCATGACATTGACTGACCAGGTGAATCCAGGTGAAAAGTTCAACATGGGACAGCATCCCAGTGGAAGACCTTTGTAGAGTCCATGCCCAGACGAATTGAGGCTGTTCTGAGGGCAAAAGGGGGTGTAACTGAATACTAGGTAGGTGTTCTTAATATTTTGTACACTCAATGTATATACAGTGCCTTGCAAAACTATTTACCCCCTTGGCGTTTTTCCTATTTTATTTGGACTTGTACAGTGCCTTGCGAAAGTATTCGGCCCCCTTGAACTTTGCGACCTTTTGCCACATTTCAGGCTTCAAACATAAAGATATAAAACTGTATTTTTTTGTGAAGAATCAACAACAAGTGGAACACAATCATGAAGTGGAACGACATTTATTGGATATTTCAAACTTTTTTAACAAATCAAAAACTGAAAAATTGGGCGTGCAAAATTATTCAGCCCCTTTACTTTCAGTGCAGCAAACTCTTTCCAGAAGTTCAGTGAGGATCTCTGAATGATCCAATGTTGACCTAAATGACTAATGATGATAAATACAATCCACCTGTGTGTAATCAAGTCTCCGTATAAATGCACCTGCACTGTGATAGTCTCAGAGGTCCGTTGAAAGCGCAGAGAGCATCATGAAGAACAAGGAACACACCAGGCAGGTCCGAGATACTGTTGTGAAGAAGTTTAAAGCCGGATTTGGATACAAAAAGATTTCCCAAGCTTTAAACATCCCAAGGAGCACTCTGCAAGCGATAATATTGAAATGGAAGGAGTATCAGACCACTGCAAATCTACCAAGACCTGGCCGTCCCTCTAAACTTTCAGCTCATACAAGGAGAAGACTGATCAGAGATGCAGCCAAGAGGCCCATGATCACTCTGGATGAACTGCAGAGATCTAGAGCTGAGGTGGGAGACTCTGTCCATAGGACAACAATCAGTCGTATATTGCACAAATCTGGCCTTTATGGAAGAGTGGCAAGAAGAAAGCCATTTCTTAAAGATATCCATAAAAAGTGTTGGTTAAAGTTTGCCACAAGCCACCTGGGAGACACACCAAACATGTGGAAGAAGGTGCTCTGGTCAGATGAAACCAAAATTGAACTTTTTGGCAACAATGCAAAACGTTATGTTTGGCGTAAAAGCAATACAGCTCATCACCCTGAACACACCATCCCCACTGTCAAACATGGTGGTGGCAGCATCATGGTTTGGGCCTGCTTTTCTTCAGCAGGGACAGGGAAGATGGTTAAAATTGATGGGAAGATGGATGGAGCCAAATACAGGACCATTCTGGAAGAAAACCTGATGGAGTCTGCAAAAGACCTGAGACTGGGACGGAGATTTGTCTTCCAACAAGACAATGATCCAAAACATAAAGCAAAATCTACAATGGAATGGTTCAAAAATAAACATATCCAGGTGTTAGAATGGCCAAGTCAAAGTCCAGACCTGAATCAAATCGAGAATCTGTGGAAATAACTGAAAACTGCTGTTCACAAATGCTCTCCATCCAACCTCACTGAGCTCGAGCTGTTTTGCAAGGAGGAATGGGAAAAAATGTCGGTCTCTCGATGTGCAAAAGTGATAGAGACATACCCCAAGCGACTTACAGCTGTAATCGCAGCAAAAGGTGGCGCTACAAAGTATTAACTTAAGGGGGCTGAATAATTTTGCACGCCCAATTTTTCAGTTTTTGATTTGTTAAAAAAGTTTGAAATATCCAATAAATGTCGTTCCACTTCATGATTGTGTCCCACTTGTTGTTGATTCTTTACAAAAAAATACAGTTTTATATCTTTATGTTTGAAGCCTGAAATGTGGCAAAAGGTCGCAAAGTTCAAGGGGGCCGAATACTTTCGCAAGGCACTGTAATAGACATACACTAAACAGTCCAAATTGGTGAAGTGAAATGAAAAAAATTACTTGTTTAATATATATATTTTTTAAATAACAGAAAAGTGGTGTGTGCACATGTATTCACCCCATTTGCTATGAAGCCCCTAAAAAAGGATCTCAGGAGCACATATAACTTGGTGCGTATCCAGGAGGGAGATGAGTGGAAGACAGCGTTTATTACCACATCCGGCCATTATGAGTACCTCGTCATGCCGTACGTCATGCCGTACGTCATGCCGTACGGGTTGAAGAATGCTCCAGCAGTCTTCCAATCTTTTGTAGATGAGATTCTCAGGGACCTGCACGGGCTGGGTGTGGTGGTTTATATCGATGATATTCTGGTCTATTCCGCTACACGCGCCGCGCATGTGTCTCTGGTGCGCAAGTTACTTGGGCGACTGTTGGAGTATGACCTGTACGTCAAGGCTGAGAAATGCTTGTTCTTCAAACAGGCCGTCTCCTTCCTTGGGTATGGCATTTCCACATCAAGGTTGGTGATGGAGTGTGACCGCATTGCAGCCGTGCGTAATTGGCCGACTCCAACCACGGTAAAGGGGGTGCAGTGTTTAGGGTTTGCCAATTACTACCGGAGTTTCGTCTGGGGTTTTGTTCAGGTGGCTGCTCCCATTACGTCACTGCTGAAGGGGGGGCCGGTGTGTCTGGGGTGGTCGGCTTAGGAGGACAGGGCTTTTGGTCGCCTGAAGGCTCTTTTCACCTCGGCTCCCGTGCTAGCGCATCCGAATCCCTCTTTGACATTTATGGTGGAGGTGGAGGCGTCCGAGGCTGGGATTGGAGCTGGGATTGGACCCGTGCTCTCATAGCGCTCGGGTACTCCACCAAAGTTCCGCCCCTGTGGTTTCTTTTTGCAGAAGTTCAGCCCGGCGGAGCAAAACTATGACGTGGGGGATTGGGATTTGCTGGCTGTCGTCAGGGCCCTGAAGGTGTGGAGACATTGGCTTGACACCCTTTTCTCATCTGGACTGACCACAGTAATCTAGAGTACATTCCGGCAGCGAGGAGACTGAACCCTCGGCAGGCAAGGTGGGCCATGTTTTTCACCCGATTTAGGTTCACCATCTCCTATAGACCAGGCTCCCAGAACACTAAGGCAGACGCTCTGTCCCGACGATATGATACGGAGGAGCGGGCTATCGATCCTACTCCCATCCTCCCGGCCTCTTGTCTGGTGGCACCGGTGAGGTGGGAGGTGGATGCAGACATTGAGTGAGCATCGCGTGTAGAGCCTACTCCACCACAGTGTCCAGCTGGACGGGTGTACGTTCCGCTGGAGGTTCGAGACAGGCTGATTTGGTGGGCTTTACACGTCCCTCTACTCTGGTCATCCGGGGATCAGTAGGATGGTGCGATGTCTTAGTGGGAAGTACTGGTGGTCCACTTTAGCCAAGGA
This sequence comes from Oncorhynchus clarkii lewisi, assembly GCF_045791955.1. Taxonomy (NCBI): domain Eukaryota; kingdom Metazoa; phylum Chordata; class Actinopteri; order Salmoniformes; family Salmonidae; genus Oncorhynchus; species Oncorhynchus clarkii. Next base: position 20,067,282 of record NC_092158.1, read on the forward strand.
CGTGAGTGTTTATGTGTCCTCCTGCTTGGTGTGCACTCAGTACAAGGCTCCTAGGCACCTGCCCAGAGGCAGGCACAACCCCTTCCCGTTCCACAGGGGCCTTGGTCACACCTGTCGGTTGACTTCCTGACCGATCTGCCTCTGTCACAGGGCAACATCACGATCCTGGTCGTTGTGGATCGGTTTTCTAAGTCCTGTCGTCTCCTCCCTTTGCCCGGTCTCCCTACGGCCCTACAGACTGCGGAAGCCCTTTTTTTCTCACGTCTTCCGGCACTACGGGGTGCCTGAGGATATTGTTTCTGATCGAGTTCCCCAGTTCACGTCCAGGGTGTGGAAGGCGTTCGTGGAACGTTTGGGGGTCTCGGTCAGAGTGTATTGGCAAAGTGGAGAGAGTGAACCAGGATGTGGGTAGGTTTCTGCAGTCGTATTGCCAGGACCGGCCAGGGGAGTGGGAGAAGTATATCCCCTGGGCAGAGATGGCCCAGAACTCACTCCGCCACTCCTCTACAAATCTATCGCCCTTCCAGTGCGTGTTGGGCTATCAGCCAGTTCTGGTACCATGGCATCAGAGCCAGACCGAGGCTCCTGTGGTGGAAGATTGGGTGAGGCGCTCAAGGGTGACCTGAGAGGCCGCCCACGGGTACCTTAAACGGGCCGAGGGGCGGCAGAAGGCAGGTGCTGACCGCCACCACAGCGAGGACCCGGTGTTCTCACCGGGGGACCGGGTCTGGCTCTCGACCCGAAACGTGCCCCTCCGCCTGCCCTGCCGGAAGCTGGGTCCGCGGTTTGTGGGGGCGTTTAGAGTCCTGAGGAGAATAAACGAGGTGTGTTATAGGTTACATCTCCCCCTTATTCCCGTATTAACCCCTCGTTTCATGTGTCTCTCCTCAGGCCGGTGGTGGCTGGTCCGCTTCAAGAAGCTGAGGTGCGGGAGGTCCCTCCGCCCCCCCTGGACATCGAGGGGGCGCCGGCCAATGCAGTTCGGTCCATACTGGACTCGAGGCGTCGGGTGGGGGGCCTTCAGTACCTCGTGGATTGGGAGGGGTACGGTCCGGAGGAGAGAGGACGTATTGGAACCACCTATGCTGAGGGAGTTTCACCGCCTCCATCCGGATCGCCCTGTGCGGTCAAAAATTAAGTACAAACCATTTTCCATATTTTTGTAACTAAAGGGCTCCCTCCAGTCCCCATTCACAATATCACAATATTTAAGTTGACAGTTTCCAGCCCAGGAGAGGATTCTTTACCCTGAATTTCAAGGTTGTGTGTGGTGCTGCAGCTGGCTTATCTTTGCTGTAGAGGTCTTAGATAATGCTACAAAGTCCTGCGCTCTCCACAAGGAGAGCGCAGGACTTTGAAGAAATCACATGCTACTGTATATCAGAAGGGTTTTTAGCACCCTCAACAACTCATTTCCCACAAAGAATTGGGCCTGAAATAGTGTGCAGTGATGCATTCTGATTATGGTAAGCTTTTCAGATATTGCCATGGGCTGTCGAAAACGAGTGCTGATTTAGATTAATTTCTGTGGAAATCTGAGCCATACGGATACATAAACAGCATCCATAATTTGATTTTGTTTTTTTAGATGTACAGTGTAAACAAACTCCTCCAAAAAGCACTCAGCCCCATAGTGCAGGTTCTTCAATGTATGGAAAGGGGCATTACATGTGGGTGACATGAACAAAGAAAACCAACTATTTCTAGGCCATGGTCTGACGTACCTTTCTGTATTTTTGTATAATGGAGGTTGTTAACATTTAATTTTGGTTAAAGGTGGTTGGATCCACTTGTTGGATGGGGATGCCTTTTACTGACGACTGGCTTCGGTCTGGCCACTAACATAAAGGCTTGATTGGTGGAGTGCTGCAGAGATGGTTGTCATTCTGGAAGGTTCTCCCATCTCCACAGAGGAACTCTGGACCTCTGTCAGAGTGACCATCGGGTTCTTGGTCACATCCCTGACCAAGTCCCTTCTCCCCTGATTGCTCAGTTTTGCCAGGCGGTGAGCTCTAGGAAGAGTCTTGGTAGTTCCAAACTTCCATTGAAGAATAATGGAGGCCACTGCGTTCTTGGGAACCTTCAATGCTGCAGATATTTGTTGGTACACCTTCCCTAGATGTGTGCCTCGACACAATCTTGTCTCGGAGCTCTATGGACAATTCCTTCGACCTCTTGGTGTAGTTTTTGCTCTGACATGCACTCTCAACTGTGGGACCTTACATAGACAAGTGTGTGCCTTTTCAAATCATGTCCAATCAATTGAATTTACCACAAGTGGACTCTAATCAAGTTGTAGAAACTTCTCAAGGATGATCGATGGAAACAGGATGCACTCAAGATCATTTTTGAGTCTCATCGCAGTGTCTGTATACTTATGTAAATTCGTTGTTTGTTTTTTTTATCTAAGAAAGTTTTTTCACTTTGTCATTTTGGGGTGTAGATTGATGAGGAAAAGGTTTTATTTGATCAATTTTAGAATAAGGCTTTAATGTAACAAAATGTGGAAAAAGTCAAGGGGTTTATTATTGTTGTATTATTTATTTCTCTGCATTGTTTGTAATGGCCCTTAAGTAAGCATTTCACTGTTAGTCCACACCTGTTTACGAAGCATGTGACAAATAAAATGTTATTTGATTTAATAAATAAAAAAATCTCCCTCACGGGGATCATGTCTCAAAGAATAGTTTGACATTAGTCTGTGGTCACAATGGCTATACAGAGTAGATGGAAATATGTGGTTTTGTAGCTACCTGGCCACTAAACAAGATCAGTAAATGCAGGGCAAGCCCAACAAATATGCTGGATGATGTGTTATCAGTTATCAGTGAAGTTTCTTATCTGCTTCTTCAACAGACACCCATCATTGCCCAGAAAGTGTTCCACATTACGCAGCTGCATTTTCACAGAGCCCTTTGAACAATGCCGTAATTTTAGGAGATAAAGTTCATTATGGGTTCGTAACAACCAAACAATGGGAGAGGTGTTTTGTCCATTAAAGAAGAGTACTGTAGACCACTTAAGGCTTTTACATTTAATCAAATCAAATTTTATTGGTCACATACATGTGCTTCTAGCTCCGACAGTGCAGTAATATCTAACAAAATACACAACATATACCCAATACACACAAATCTAGGTTGGAATGAATTAAGACTATACACATATGGATGAGCGATGTCAGAGCAGAACGGACTAAGATACAGTAGAATAGTATAGAATACAGTATATACATATGAGATGAGTAATGCAAGATAAGTAAACATTATTAAGTGAATAAGATACTATAAAATAGTATAGAAAACAGTATATCCATATGAGATGAGTAATGCCAGATATGTAAACATTATTAAAGTGGCAGTGTTCCATTCCTTAAAATGGCCAGGGATTTCTAGTCTATGCCTATAGGCAGCAGCCTCTAATGTGCTAGTGATGGCTGTTAAATAGTCTGATAGCCTTGAGATATAATATGTTTTTCAGTCCCTTGGTTCCAGCTTTGATGCACCTGTACTGACCTCACCTTCTGGATGATAGTGGGTGGAACAGGCAGTGGCTCTGGTGGTTGATGTCCTTGATGATCTTTTTGGCCTTCCTGTGACATCGGGTGCTGTAGGTGTCCTGGAGGGCGGATAGTTTGCCCATGGTAATGCGTTGGGCAGACCACACCACCCTCTGGAGAGCCTTGCAGTTGCGGGCGGTGCAGTTGCCGTACGAGGCAGTGATACAGCCCGACAGGATGCTTTCAATTGTGCATCTGTAAAAGTTTGTGAGGGTTTTAGGTGACAAGCCAAAACCATTTATCCACAGTTTCTGGTTAGGGTAGGTATTAATAGTCACAGTGGGTACTACATCTCCTATACACTTCCTTATAAACTCAGTCACCGTATCCGTGTATGTGTCTAGATTATTTTTGTAAGCTACCCGGAACATATCCCAGTCCACATGATCAAAACAATCCTGATGTGTGGATTCCGATTGGTCAGTCCAAAGTTGAATAGTTCTTAGCACGGGTACTTCCTGTTTGAGTTTCTGCCTATAGGAAGGTAGGAGCAAGGTGGAGCCGTTGTCAGATTTGCTGAGAGGGCGGGGGAGGGCCTTGTTAGCATTCCAAAAGTTTGAATAGCGATTGTTGAGAGTCTTAGCAGCGTGAGTGGTACAGTCGATATGTTGATAATACTTCGGCAGCCTAGTCCTCAAATTTGCTTTGTTAAAATCCCCAGCTACAATCAATGCAGCTTCAGGATATGTGGTTTCCAGTTTGCATAAAGTCCAGTGAAGTTCTTTCAGGGCCGTCGTGGTATCGGCTTGAGGTGGGATGTAAACAGCCGTGGCAATGACAGGAGAATTCTCTTGAAAGATAATATGGTCGGCATTTGATCGTGAGGTGTTCTAGGTCGGGTGAACAAAAGACTTGAGTTCCTGTGTGTTCCTAGAATTACACCATGAGTTGTTAATCATGAAACACACCCCTCCGCCCTTCTGCTTCACGTAGAGATATTTATTCCTGTCTGTGCGATGTCCTGAGAATCCTGCTGGCTTCACCAACACCGACAGATTATCCCGAGAGAGCCATGTTTCCGTCAAACAAAGTATGTTGCAGGCCCCGATGTTTCGCTGGAAAGAAATCCTTGCCTTAAGCTTATCAACTTCGTTATCCAAAGACTGAACATTAGCGAGTAATATACTCGGAAATGGTAGATGGTGTGAGCGCCTCCTAAGTCGAACCAAAAGGTCACCTCGAGTGCCTCTCCTCCGCAGACAATGTTTTGGGTCAGCCTCTGGAATGAGTTGCTCTGGGGAGAGTGAACAAAGGATCTGCTCCAGGGAAGTCACATTCCTGGTCGTAATGCTGGTAGTTCTGGTGAGTTACCGCCGCTCTAATATCCAATAGTTCTTCCCGGCTTTATGTAATGACACACAACATTTCCTGAGAAAATTATGTAAAAAATAGAACATAAAAAAACAAAATACTGAAAAGTTTCCTAAGAGCTAGTCACGATGCTGCCATCGCCATCGGCGCCATCTTACATTAGAACACGGCTGGCAGCACTAGATTATAACTTCGTCAGGCAGAATGCAGATGGCACCAAGATGTAAATCCCCACTCTATTTGAAGTCAATAGGTTAGAGAAGGACGTTTTGAACAATAGAACTTCTCAAGTCTGCTCCACACACCTGTTCACACTCACACAAGGCCAGCATCCCAGAGTCGCCTCTTCACTGTTGACTTTGAGACTGGTGTTTTGCGGGTACAATTTAATGAAGCTGCCAGGTGAGGACTTGTGAGGCATCTGTTTCTCAAACTAGACACTAATGCACTTGTCCTCTTGCTCAGTTGTACACCGGGGCCTCTCACTCCTATTTCTCTTCTGGTTAGAGCCAGTTTGCTCTGTTCTGTGAGGGGAGTAGTACACAGCGTTGTACGAGATCTTCAGTTTCTTGGCAATTTCTTGCATGGAATAGCCTTCATTTCTCAGAACAAGAATAGACCGATGAGTTTCAGAAGAAAGGTCTTTGTTTCTGGCCTTTTTGAGCCTGTAATCGAACCCACAAATGCTGATGCTCCAGATACTCAACTAGTCTAAAGAAGGCCAGTTTTATTGCTTCTTTAATCAGAACAACCGTTTTCAGCTGTGCTAACGTAATTGCAAAAGGGTTTTCTAATGATCAATTAGCCTTTTAAAATGATAAACTTGGATTAGCTAACACAACATGCCATTGGAACACAGGAGTGATGGTTGCTGATCAATGGCCTCTGTACGCCTATGTACATATTCCAGTAAAAATCAGCCGTTTCCAACTACAATAGTCATTTACAACATTAACAATGTCTAAAATGTATTTCTGATCAATTTTATGTTATTTTAATGGACACATTTTTTTGCTTTTCTTTCAAAAACAAGGACATTTCAAAGTGACCGCAAACGTTTGAACAGTAGTGTAGGTAGGGGTAAAGTGAGTATACATAGATAATAAACAGCGAGTAGCAGCAGAGTTTAAAAAAAAGGGGGGGGGGGGGGGGCGTCAGTGCATTTGATTAGCTGTTCAGCAGTTTTATGGCTCGGGGGTAGAAGCTGTTAAGAAGCCTTTTGGACCTAGACTTGGTGCTCAGGTACCTCTTGCCACAGTCTTTGACTTGGGTGACTGGAGTCTGACAATTTTTTGGGCCTTCCTCTGACACTGCCTGGTATAGAGCAGTGGTGTGAAGTACTTAAGTAAAATTACTTTAAAGTACTACTTAAGTAGTTTTTGGGGGTTTACTTTACTTTATTCATATTTTTTAACAAAGTTTACTTTTACTTCACTACATTACAAAATAAAATATTGTACCTTTTACATTTTCCCTGACACTGAAAAGTACTTAGAATGCTTAGCAGCACAGGAAAATGGTCCAATTCACACACTTATCAACAGAATATGGTTTTTCATCCCTACTGCCTCTGATCTGGCGGACTCATTAAACACACATGCTTTGTTTGTAAATTATGTCTAAATGTTGGAGTTTGCCGTGGCTATCAGTAAACTTAAAAAACAAGAAAATGGTGCCATCTGGTTTGCTTAATAAGGAATTTGAAATGATTTATACTTTTACTTTTGATACTTAAATACATTTTAGCGATTACATTTACTTTTGATACTAAAGTATATTTAAAACCAAATACTTTTAGAATTTTACTCAAGTAGTATTTTACTGGGTGTCTTTCACTTTTACTTGAGTCATTTTCTATTAAAGTATCTTTACTTTCGCTCAAGTATGATAATTGGGTACTTTTTCCACCGCTGGTTGTGATGCACAAAAGACGCTGCTGAATGTGGTAGCAAGGTGGCCTGGCGGAAAGCACAACCTGTTCATTCTGCAGAACAGAAATGTTGTCCTGTAAGCCTCCAGGCTGTTGAGGATGAATGGCTTATTGGTGAGTGTTGCTTACTCATTTTAAGTATATTTGCCATTGCTAAAGGACAGATCGAAATTGACTGAGTGGTTCAAAATAGGGGAGGGTGGTGAAACTTTTTTTTATTTGCTTTGGGGAGGGTTGTGTGGATTTTTGGGGGGCACAGGGGATGGTAGTGCATTTTCTCCCTTGTTTGCATTTGCTCTTCTGCTTGTATTTTCACTATAAACAATGGCTTACTTATGATCTTGATCAAGGCACAAGGCGAGACCCAGATGCAGACACAGGAGGCAGATGGTTGGAGTCTTACTGTCACGACTTCCGCCGAATTTGGTCCCTCTCCTTGTTCGGCCGGCGTTCGGCGGTCGAAGTCGCCGACCTTCTAGCCATCGCTGATCCTCTTTTCATTTTCCTTTGGTCTTGTCTTGTATCACACCTGGTTTCAATCGCATTCATTATATGTTGTGTATTTAACCCTCTGTTCCCCCTCATTGTCCTTGTCAGTGATTGTTTTGTTTGTAAGCATTGTGCAAGATATGTTCTGGTGTGCGACGGGTTTTGTATCCACTTGTTTTATTTTGTATATTTTGGTTGTCAGAGTTTTTGAGCACTTATTAAACTGCTCCGTTTATACCAAGTTCGATCTCCTGCGCCTGAGTTCACACACCCTTACAGAATCACCGACCCAACAATGGAGTCAGCAGGAGCAGGTACCCCGGTTATAGGGGTGGAGGAGCGCGTCCGGGAGCATGCAGCAATGCTTCACCATCTTGGCACCACCATGGACCACGTTGTCTGGACAATGGTCCGCTGGGAGAGACAGGGAGTTCTTCCAGCTCCTCCACCAGCACAACCGGGGTCTTCTCTGAGCGCCCCTTTTCCACCTGGTTCCAGTGGGATTCGTCTCTCCCTGCCCCAGGAGTATGACGGAGAGGCTGCAAGCTGCCGGAGGTTCCTGCTTCAACTGGAGCTCCACCTGGCCACCTTCCACCCGGCTCCATCGGGCAGTGAGAGGGTGTCCGCCCTCGTCTCGTGCCTCACCGGGAAAGCCCTGGAGTGGGCCAACGCCGTGTGGAAAGAGGGAGATGCGGCGTTGGACCAGTTTGAGGAGTTCACCCGCCGTTTCCGGGCAGTCTTCGACCACCCGCCCGAGGGTAGAGCGGCGGGTGAGCGCCTCTTCCATCTGGGGCAGGGGACGAGGAGCGCCCAGGAGTTTGCCCTGGAATTTTGGACCTGCTGGCTACTCACGGACGTCACGCACCCCCTCTCTGATGCCAATGGAGCTGGGTGGGGCAGTGCGCAGGGAGACCGGAGGGGGTTCCAGCTTGTGCACCATCTGTGGCCGCAGAGGTCACACTGCCAGTCGGTGTCGGGTTGGTTCCTCTAGGTATCGAGGCAGCAGGCAGGGCGCTCTGGTGTCACCCCAGGTGAGCCGGCATCATTCTCTCCCAGAGTTCTCTGTTGCACATATGTTTGTGTCTGTCACTTTCCCTGAGTTTTCCCCACATTCCCAGCATAAGGCGCTCGTCGATTCAGGCGCGGATGTGAATTTTATTGATGGAGCTTTAGCCCATAGTTTAGGGATCCCCATCGTTCCTGTGGATGTGCCTTTCCCCGTTCACAGAGAGAATTAGTCTCTCTCTCTCCTTATTGACTATCCTGCGTTTCCCGTGGTGCTGGGCCTACCCTGGTTAGCTTGTCATAACCCCACTGTTTCTTGGCCACAGAGGGCTCTCACGGGGTGGTTGGGAGAGTGCTCACGTAGGTGTTTAGGGGTTTCCGTTGGTGCTACTACGGTGGAGAGTCCAGACCAAGTCTCCACCGTGCGTATTCCCCCTGAATATGCTGATTTGGCTCTCGCCTTCTCCAAAAAGAAGGCGACTCAATTACCACCTCATCGACGGGGCGATTACCGCTGGGTCACTGCGTATTTGGTCATGCCAAAGCCCCTGCTGTTTTCCAGAACCTAGTCAATGATGTGCTGAGGGATGTGATGGGACACTTCATTTTTGTCTATTTAGATGACATCCTGATTTTTTTTCCAAGGACTCTTGAAAAGTCTCACCAGCAACATGTCTCACCAGCAACATGTTCTTCTGGCTGTTGGAGAATATTGGTTTTTGTTAAAGCTGAAAAATGTGAGTTCCATGCTGCCTCAATGTCTTTCCTGGGTTATATTATTTCACAGGGACAGTTACGTATGGACCCCGCCAAGGTCATGACAGTCAGTGGCCTGAAGCAACTATAGCGTTTCCTGGGGCTTGCACATTTTTTACAGACTCCGCAACTACAGCCATCTGACTGCACCTCTCACCACCGCCTCCACTCTGTTCCACTGGATTCCTAAGGCAGAGGCAGCATTCCTGGAACTCAAGCGTCGCTTCACCTCCGCTCCAGTCCTTACTCAGCCCGACCCAGGACTCAAATCAAATCAATTTTTTTTGTCACATTTGTCACATACACATGGTTAGCAGATGTTAATGCGAGTGTAGCGAAATGCTTGTGCTTCTAGTTCCGACAATGCAGTAATAACCAACAAGTAATCTAACTAACAATTCCAAAACTACTGTCTTGTACACAGTGTAAGGGGATAAAGAATATGTACATAAGGATATATGAATGAGTGATGGTACAGAGCAGCATAGGCAAGATACAGTAGATGGTATCGAGTACAGTATATAAATATGAGATGAGTATGTAAACAAAGTGGCATAGTTAAAGTGGCTAGTGATACATGTATTACATAAGGAAGGATACAGTCGATGATATAGAGTACAGTATATACGTATGCATATGAGATGAATAATGTAGGGTAAGTAACATTATATAAGGTTGCATTGTTTAAAGTGGCTAGTGATATATTTACATCATTTCCCATCAATTCCCATTATTAAAGTGGCTGGAGTTGAGTCAGTGTCAGTGTGTTGGCAGCAGCTAGTGGTGTTAGTGGTGGCTGTTTAACAGTCTGATGGCCTTGAGATAGAAGCTGTTTTTCAGTCTCTCGGTCCCAGCTTTGATGCACCTGTACTGACCTCGCCTTCTGGATGATAGCGGGGTGAACAGGCAGTGGCTCGGGTGGTTGATGTCCTTGATGATCTTTATGGCCTTCCTGTGACATCGGGTGGTGTAGGTGGGACTCCAGTTCATCGTGGAGGTGGACACCTCTGACACCGGGGTAGATGCTGTTCTGTCTCAACATTTTTCCCATCTGATCAGAAGGTCCACCCGTGTGCATTATTTTCTCGTCAGCTCTCACTTGCAGAGGAATTTTGACATCGGGAACTCCTGGCAGTTAAGCTAGATCTTGAGGAATGGCGTCACTGGCTGGAGGGCTTTGTCCCCCCTTCATCGTGTGGACTGACCATAAAAACCTGTCCTACATCCAGATCGCCAAACTTCTGAACTCTGAATATGCCCACAAAATCCTCACCCTCAGGTATGTCACCTTTCAAGGTTGCTCCCCCCCCCCCCCCCCTTTATTCCCCGCCCAAGAGGTTGAGGTTGCGCCGTTGTCTTCTTACCTGGAGGAAGGCTCAGGCTGCCCTTCTTTGTGCCTCCAACAGGACCCAGTCCCAAGCCAACCGTCGCCGGGTCTCAGCCCAAGTCTACACCCAAGGTCAAAAGATATGGCTCTCATCAAAAGACCTGCCATTGAAGGTGGCATCGAATAAACTTTCCCCCTGATTCATTGGTCCCCTTGAAATTGACCCTGTCATTAACCCCTCTGCTGTGCACTTTAAACTCCCTGCCTCTCTCAGGATCCATCCTACCTTCCATGTATCCCTGATTAAACCTGTCTGTTCCGGTCCCCTGTCTCCTCCTGCAGCAGCTCCTCCACCCCCTTGGCTGGCAGTACCTAGTGGACTGGGAAGGATACTGGGAAGGGGGGTGTGCTGTTACATCTGCTCCTGCCTCGCCCTCTACTGCTCATCCTGTTTCTCCTTGACCTGCCGCCACTTCCCCAGTGCTCTCTCCCTTTCCCTCTCTCTCGCTCTTTCTGTGGTTGTGTGGGCAGAGACAGGTGTGCTGGAGTCAGAGCAGATCCCCACCAGCTGCAACCTGTTCCATATCAAGACCTCTACAAATACTCAGTCCTGCCACTTCCACACTGCCAGATCGTAATCTCTGCTCAGTCAGTCTACCTTTCTAACCGTTTGTTACTACCTAGATCCTGTTGTGCCTGTTTTCCTTGCCTAACAAGGTTTTCCTCTCCGCTACAGTTCTGCCTGCTCTGACTCTGGTCCCTGTCTCCAGTCCCACGTCTCCTCATCATGCTACTCTGCCCTGGATTCCTCACTCTACTGATCCCTTTGATTCCCCTCCGGACCGGCTTACCCTGTCCCAACCCCTCTCGCTCCAGCCTCAGCCTCCGCACCTGCTTTCCTGCAACCCGCCAGAGCTTCCCCTGGCCTGCACTCCATCTTCCCCCTGTTTCAATAAATACATTGGGTTCTTCATCCCAGTCTCCTCTTCTGATTCTGCTCTTGGGTTTCCCTGTTCCACTCCGCGTAACAGCCACAACTTTGGTTGTACTCAATCTCTGAAACTAGCACCTCTAATTCAGTCTTGGAAAAAAACATGTTTTTGGTTGCACTGTTGTATATCATTACTGCGTTGTATATTCCCCACAGGTTTTAAAGAGCTGATTTTGACCATATGGTTAATTAGGGGTGTTTCGAAATGCAAATAGCCAAGGTTATGCACAAGCACTGAGGATTAGAACAATTGGTATTTATCAATGGTTAACTCCTACCGGTGTGCGTATGACGCTGGTAGGATTGTTTGATAAATCACACCTTTTCAAGTGTACGAACAGTATGTTATATCATTTACCAGTATTAGACCTAGTATAATCTGTCCCACATAGCGGCCTACATGGCATGAGTCCTCATTATGACACGTATCACATCCAGGAGTAAACATACCTGGACTTTTAGCTTGAATACATGTTAATCATTTAATCCATGCCCAAATAAGAGTAGGTTACATTACACAACAGTTCATAAAAAGGCCTACTCCTTCAGAGCCCATCAAACTATCTTCTAAATTATGGTTTTTACTGTTATTGTGATTTGATGACCTTGTATATTTTGCTTACACAAATGAGTCTGAGAAAAACTATCACATTTTCCAAATGCACAGAGTTGTTGCTGTTCTATTGATCCATCTACATGGTGACCATAAAGGTTGTATGAGTTCCAAAGGAGCTGGTCCAGTCTTGTGTTCTCCTACATTTCTGCACAGCACAGTCCATACTGTAGACTGTGGTTGGCAGTGAGAAGCAGCTGAAGAGTATATATCCAGTGTTGTTAGAGCGCACTCTCTCTTCCCAACAGGCACTTACAACCAAGGCCCGCATCCCGTCCGGCAGGAGAATACCATTTATAGTCCCCGTCGCTGGAAGATAGAAGCAACGGCTGTTACTATACAAATGAAATTTGTTTTTACCACACAATTAGAGCAGCTTTTGAATAGCCACCAAATAAGCAGTGAAAGGGAGATAGCCCATGTTTAAAATGATCGCACATCCCCGGTCATATCCAGCCTCTGAACACTACCTTAACAGTGCCACATCCATCATAATGCCTTGAGTCTTGTTAGGTCTGTCTGTTTTCGTGATCCCTTTTTTTAGAGAAAGCCAGGCAGGCTGAGGGACCTGCTGCACCTCTGCTTTGATCTGACGGTTACAGTCAAATTCAGACAGTAAGACACCATGCAACCAGCCTGGCCAACACAGAAAATGGGCTATGTAGGCTGTCTGATATATATATCAATGTGTTCAAAGATTGGCTTAGGCAGTGCCAAGCACTAGGTTTTACTCCCATTCAGGGCCTTTCTTCAGATGTGCAGAAATATAATGGGATGCTTGGCTTGATCCAACTGGGGAATATCACCTTCCAGCAGCAACAAAAGAGGACTAGTCTGTTTTTCCATTGTATTTTACAATACCACTGTAGTTAGAACAGGCTGTGTGTATTGACACAATGGCAAAGGTCATAAGTCAGAAAAATGTCAAATACCTCTGTACATACATATAGTACATACCTAGTCATACTGCATTGGTGTCTGAGGTTTCTATGTGAATCTGATGAAGCAACATGCATTCCATTTGTGTTCATCATCATAATCATATTGAGCTTCTCTGTTCCATTCTTCGTCTCCTCTTTCCTTCTCTTCCGTCTGCAAAGTTTATGTTGACTGAGACAGAAAAATAACATTAGAAAGTAGATTTGTGATTTTAAAATGCATCGTTAGAATAAATATCATTCATGTGAGTATGGTATCATCGGTGTTGAATCTCACTTGAGTTATTCACCAATACATTCTCCCAGTATCACAGAGGTTAAGCATCTAATGTATTTTTGAGCACAGAAGACTCTTTTGTTAAACTGACGCTTAGCACTCTTGTCTCACTTTTGGGTAAAAATGAGAAGGGAGAGCAGGGCAGATACAGTACATACAACCCGATGAAAACCAAAGATAACGTGGCCACAAGCGTTACATTTATTTTCCATTCACGGGACACACATAGATTCCTTACATCCCATCCCAGGGTTAGTATGACACTCTCACAAACACACAAACACACAAAAATTCAAACACACACACACACACATGGAAGGTTACAACATAAAGTAAATCTGGCTGTTTGATGCTTTAAGAATGTGTATTTTACTCACTGTACACAGATGCAGATGGATGAGATGAGCAGTATGAGGAAGACCAATACTGCTATCACACAGACTACGATGATCTGCCTCTTGTCACCTAGACGCGAGGCCAGATCAACATACTCACACCTGGACCCAATGTACCCTCTCTCGCATCTAAAACAGAGCAAATATACCATACACCCACTGTGATAAAAAATATGCACAACAAGTTTGTTTATTGGTTCTATCTCTTGTTGCCAAAAGAAAAACAAAGAAGTAACTTGAAGTGCATGGGCTATGAGTTAACAAGCAGATGCTGAGCTATCAGATCTGCTATTCTAGCTGTTCCAAAACTAGCTGTCCCAAATGAGCTTGTCTTGCTGATTGTGATTCTATGATGCTTGTGAGGCTTGATGAAATGCAGTAAGACCATGTTAAACCAATCATTTATCTGCCTTGTTGTTTTGATTTAAGTATAATCCGGGGGTCACAGTGAACAAGGTTAGTACAATCATTAGGATCAACAAGTGATTTGTCTTAAAGTGTTTTTTAAAAGTGTTTTACTTTTATTAGGAACTTGAACTTCATACTTGTAATAATGATGTGTAATAATTCTGCTACAATTATCAAAATAGACACACAAAGATGTTTTTTAATACATTTTTACGGCAGAGATTGTTGAGTATGTAGCATGTCCTTGGCTTGAGACCTTCTGCCATGGATATATACAGATAAAGTATTGGGGCCCACAGTAAAGATCGGGTTGGGTGAGATGATTTACCTGCATGAAGGAGTATTCTGTTCCTTTACAAAGCGGCACGACCCATGGATACAGTATTGCCTTAACTCCTTTGGACATTTGGTGAAATGGCCGCTCTTTTTGGCTTGAGTTGCAGTTTCTATTGAGTCTATGGAGAGTGTAAATAGAAAAATATGGGGGAAAGGGGGATTATAGAGTAACTATTTTGCCATAGTTGCAAAGGTGATGTAGAATAAGATATGAGTTTGAAGTGAGAAGCTCCGGTTTTCCCTTAGTAATCCGACTCAGGGTGGCCAGTATCACCTGTCATATAAATAAGCTCCTGGCAATATGATCTGAGGAAGGACTAGAAACTGAACTGTCACCACGAGGACAGGACTGGTGTGGGATAATAATGTGTCAATTATATGTAATGAAATACTGTCAGAGTAAAAGAAAAGTGAGTAAAAAAAACAACCTTCTCAGCCAAATTTGGTTGTTGTGTAGAAATACACAAACATAACATTCAAACATAAATGATTTGGCCACTGTTAGTAAAGAGAAGGGATACCTAGAGTTGTATTAGATACTCCTCTTTTCCCATCCAGTGAGTCATGGCGAACTTGGGCCGGTAAAATAATAATGAGGCTTCGTTCCCATCACAGAGAGGGAGAAAGCCCCAATTGTAGTGTGAAACATTAGAGCACGCCTTTAAAATTAAAATGACCCATATTGAATAGTAGCCAAACTGGTTACAAACTAGCATCAGGTGTAAATTGATCGAGGTATTTAGTTAAATAGCTGTATGTGCAGCCAGTGATCCCACTATACTTCACCGGGATAAGTGAGCAGCTGGGAAATGCTGCTGCTGTTTGATCAACAGAACATAAGAGGTATATGGCAGAGGGAACCAGGAACTACTTCACCGTAATAAAATGCACATCACTGCATCACTCTTCTACTCCATGTGGGTAAATACAATAGTATGATCAGTAGTTGATTAGCCCTTTTAGGTGTGAGGGTTGTCACCAAACAGCAACTGACAACTCCTGAACAGTGGAGGCCTCAACTAAGGTGGCTTCAACTGACACATGATGTCAGACTGACGTCCATAAAAGGCACGTCTAAATTGCATCAGAGGAACCTAACCCAGGGCACATAACAAGCTGGTGGTACACTTCACAATAACACTCACAGGGGAGGTAATGACTGCATGGTCACTGGTGGCAAGAAGGCTTTAATGTGCACTACGGTCTCTTTTGGGGCTGGTAGGTGACACCACCTCCTGTTACTTCAGGGCCGGGTGGAGATTGAGAAGCATTTGATATTCCAACTGTTTGAATGAATGACTGTGAATGACGTACTCCTGACGCATGGCCTTCAAATTAACAACAGAGCACGAATACATATAAGAATAGTATAAGAATGTTTTTGAAGGACTTTTTACAAACGTCACAAACACATTACTTTTCTAATCCAACAGGTTTCTTCTAAACCTGGCTAATTCTAAAGTCAAAATGACACAAATGTTAACACGTGCATGTCAGATGATTAAAAAATCTTAAAACAAACTTTTATGACATGAGTATCCCTCCATAAATTTATGTTTCTCTGGGGGGAAAAAATCTACCTTTGAAGTTGTTTGTGTTGCCTTGGTGATGGAGGGACACAGTGTTGTTCACCAGCTGCTCAGTTGTATTCCATTCAGCCAGAGAGTATTTACACAGGGCCAAAGCTATGACCAGAAAACAAACAGAGCTGGTCACACAATGCACAAACATCAAGTCAAATCCTTACAATTCCACCAACATTGGTTTTAGAATCTGAAAGGAAAAGCACAGAGCAGTGCAATAGATTATGGAGCTAAATGTGATTGACGATTTGACAGTAATACCTCCTAGCTCAGGCTTTGGATGTCTGGGATTTCGAACACCATGATAACCTTTCTAAAGATAGTCTTTGCATTCAATCCAACAACACTGTCAGTTTTTCATAATATTCAAAACAACACCCAGCCATGATACAAATGTGGTGAATGGGATAAGTGATCTATAAAAACAACAGATGTGGTTATTAATAGTCTATTCTATTGGTTTGGGTGATCTTGGCATGTGTTTGGGGAACTCTATTTGTAAATAGAGAGAGGGTTATGGGGTGGTGGATCATTTGCTGATCATCTGACACCAGCATGCATGCTAATTGTTGCTATCAATCACAGTATAGGCAGGTACATAGGAGTATTAAGTTAACAGTACACTACACTCCAGCATCTAAAGTCAGTGTTGCAGACTCCTTTAAAGCACAGATAGATTAATCAAAGTAGCTAGACAGGGGAAATCATTTCAAAATTGGGCAGTCCTGTAAGGTTCTGCTTTTCTTTTCTTTGTCAACCTTGTGATCTTTTTCTTTGTGTTCTGGAACGTAGCCCTGTCTTTGTGTTCTGGAACGTAGCCCTGTTTCTTTGTGTTCTGGAACGTAGCCCTGTCTTTCATTTTTGTTCATTGATTTCACCTGTGTTCATTTCTCACCTGGTCTCATCAGCTCCCTATTTAGTTCAGTTCTTTCTGTTTGTATGATTGTGAGGTATTGTTTGCTTTTTGACTGCCTACCTGTCTTTGACCATTGCCTGCCTGTAACCACGATTCCTGCCGCGCGTGAATCTACACATTTTTTCCCTGAGTATTCATTACAAGTCCATTCATTTTTGTTGGCATATATTTTGTTATAAAAACCATACAACTTTCTACTTCACTGAGTTGCACAAATAAATATAATATAAATGGTTTGTATTGTCTCTTCTGGTGAAAAGAGGCCAACAGAGACCTGAGCCATGTACCCAATTGCAATGAAACTGTAAGCCCACACAGGCCTCCTATCCAATTTTAACATTACAGTAGGCCTATTATACGTACAGAATATTTTGAATAAAGGAAAACTAGTAAAGTTAAGAAAGAACATGTTAATAATACCTGAAATATATTCATATAAAATTAAATACAATGTTATTTGTTAATCAAACAGTACTAATTCAGTTAATAACCAGTCTATATGCAATTCTATTTAGATACAGTGAGTAAATCAGCGTTTCCCAAACTAGGTTCCCGGGACCCCAAGGGGTACACGTTTGAGTTTTTTGCCTGAGCACTACACAGCTGATTCAAATAATCAACTATCATCAAGCTTTGATTATTTGAATCAGTTGTGTAGTACTAGGGCAAATACCAAAATGTGCACCCATTGGGGTCCCCGGGACCAAGTTTGGGAAATGCTGGAGTAAATAAAGTGAGGCTGAAGAGTTCAACTTAATCATAGAACGGTGTCTCTTACCTGTTACCATTCCTACATACAGACTGTATGCCTTTGCCATGTCCGTGGGCAAGTTATGTACTTTTCCAGGTGGATAAATATAGTTTTAAGCGCACATTGAGTTCATTTTATCCAATCCTCTTAAAAGTTCACCAAAATATCTTCTTAGTAGGACACTCTGCGTCCCAACTAATGTAGTCCAGCAAAATCGCGCACTTGTGAACTACAGTAGGCTAGAGATTGCGCAGTCTAGAGGTTTGAATGGGTGAAATGGAATCTGAACCCATTGCTGCCACACCCATCTATGTATGTGTGAGTGCACTTGACCATTGCAGTTTATTATGGCATGCAGCTTAAACTGGAAAATGGCTACTAGGCTATTAAATGTGTAATCCATAGATGTGCACATAGCCTAATGCAATAAGTTCTTAATATTATTCTAACATATGACAGAAGATTAATCTCCTTCAGAACATCATTTGAACATCATTCACATTGTTACAGAGTTGGCCTGTAAACAAAAATTTAAACAATTAAAGAATATTTCAAGGATCATCCCATGATATTTGCATATACAAATATAGCAAATATGGATTTCACTAAAATATACATAGTTTTACCTGCATCAGCACATTTTAGTGACCTCTACTCTGAACTGTTGGTAAACGGCAGACGGTGCAGGCTAATGAGACCATGGGCCAGTCTAGAGCTGTGACCAGAGAGTTGGTTTGTGTTCATTGGCAAGCATGCCTCACTATTCCCCAGGAGGAAGAGGTGATGCGAGTCTGGCCAGGTCTACCTGTGTGCTCTTTCATTTCTCACCTTCAGACTACTCTCTATTGAGGCCTACTCAGTGCACAATGAGCCCTCTGCTAAAATATTAACTCAAGTATAGGTAGTCTATGGACATCAATGCTGCAAGGCCAGGCAATAATTGGAAATCATATGCAGGGGTAGAGTCATCCCTCGAAGGTACAATTCCAGGTGGTTCCTTGATATATGTTTGATATATGTAACCCTGCCAATATGTCCGTAAACATGTGCAGACCAGCTGGCTGAAGTGTTTACGGACAAATTCAATCTCTCCATATCCCAGTCTGTTGTCCCCACTTGCTTCAAGATATACACAATTGTTTCTCTACCCAGGAAAGCGAAGGTAACTGAAGTAAATGACTATCGCTCTCAAAGCACTGCATCATGAAGAGCTTTGAGAGGCTAGTTAAGGACCATATCACCTCCACCTTACCTGACACCCAAGAGATCCACGGACGCAATAGCCATTGCACTGCCCTATCCCACCTGGACAAGAGAAATACCTATGTAAAAATGCTGTTCATCGACTACAACTCAGCCTTCATCACTATAGTGTCCTCCAAGCTCATCACTAAGCTCAGGGCCCTGGGTCTGAACACCGCCCTATGCAACTGTGTCCTGGACATCCTGTCAGGCCGACCCCAAGTTGTGAAGGTAGGCAACAACACCTCCACCACACTGATCCTCATCACGGGGGCATGCTCAGCCCCTCCTGTACTCTCTGATATGATTGCTTGGCCATGCACCTTTTATTTGTATTTTTTTTAATTGTGACGGCGCCGGAGGGGAAGGCTGCCGTCTTATCGGCTCTTAACCAACCAGGATATTTTTTTTTTTTTGCTTTGTTCGTAACTTGTTTTGTACATAATGTGGCTGCTACAGTCACTTACGACCGAAAATAGCTTCTGGACATCAGAACTGCGATTGCTCACCTCAAACTGGATGAAGAGTTCTTCTTTAATGAGTCGGATGGGAGGGATATAATACAGACACCCGACCAGACCCAGATCCCTGTTCATTCTACCCCCTCCTTTTTCGAACATTCTGTTAAAAATCGCGCAACATTTCAGTGTCCTGCTACTCATGCCAGGAATATAGTATATGCATATGATTAGTATGTGTGGATAGAAAACACTCTGAAGTTTCTAAAACTGGTTAAATCACGGCTGTGACTATAACAGAGCGTGTGTTTCATCGAAAAGCGCAAGAAAAACTGGTCACTGAAAGCTGAAAAAAGTATCCATGCGCCACTTTCATGTATTGTTTAAAGGACACCAAATTAAATATGGACACGGATGCAATTCCTACAGCTTCCACACGATGTCGCCAAAAACATTTTCATTGACAAAAATCCTTTGAGACATGACCAATAGATCCGTCATTCCATCCAGCCTACAACAATCGATTTTGGAAGATTGAAAAATGGACATTGTTTTCTTGAGTAGCTGCTATTGAATACAGATCGCCCAGTGATCAATTTGATCGCTTATTAACGTTTACAAATACCTAAAGTTGGGTTACAAAAGTAGGTTGAAGTGTTTTGTCAAAGAATATAGGCAACTTATATAATTTTTTAAAATTACGTTGCGTGTTGGAAGAGAGCTTTTTTCCTGAACCAGACAGGCTATACAAATGGATATTTTGGGCATACATGGACGGATTTAATCGGGAAAAATACAAATTTGTGATGTTTATGGAACATATAGGAGTGCCAACAAAGAATATCATCAAAGGTAATGAATGTTTTATATTTTATTTCTGCGTTTTTGTGTAGCGCCGGCTACGCTAATTCTTTTGTTTACGTCCCCTTCAGGTATATTGGGGTGTTGCATGCTATCAGATAATAGCTTCTCATGCTTTTGCCGAAAAGCATTTTAAAAATCTGACTTGTTGGCTAGATTCACAACGAGCGTAGCTTTAATTCAATACCCTGCATGTGTATTTTAATGAACGTTTGAGTTTTAATGAGTACATTTAGCATGTAGCGTAGCGCATTTGCATTTCCAGGTGCCTAGTTGAGACGTCTGCGTCTCAAGTAGGATCAAGATTAACAACGACATTAAAAACATACAGCTGGCGGGTTATACACTCTATCGGCAGGACAGAACAGCAGCCTCTTTATTGCAATAATTATTCAATATTAAATAAAGATAATTGTTTGAAGAAAATGACCAAATCTCTCTCAGTACTGAATTTCCACGACAACATACCACCACAGACTGATGCTGGCGTTAAAAAAAACACACTCAATGAGCTGCATACCGCCATAAGCAAACAGGAAATTGCTCATCCAGAGGCGGCGCTCCTAGTGCCTGGGGACTTTAATGCAGGGAAACGTTAATCAGTTTTACTTCATTTCTATCAGCATGTCAAATATGCAACCAGAGGGACAAAAATTCTAGACCACCTGTACTCCACACACAGAGACACGTACAAAGCTCTCCCTCACTCCCCATTTGACAAATCTGACCATAATTATATCCTCCTGATTCCTGCTTACAAGCAAAAATTAAGGCAGGAAGCACCAGTGACTTGGTCTGTAAAAAAGTGGTCAGATGAAGCAGATGCTAAGTTACAGGACTGTTTTGCTGGCACAGACTGGAATATGTTCCGGGATTCTTCTGATGGCATTGAGGAGTGCACGGAGGACGTTGTCCCCACAGTGACTGTACGTACATACCCCAACCAGAAGCCATGGTTTACAGGCAACACTCGCACTGAGCTAAATTGTAGAGCTGCTGCTTTCAAGGAGCAGGACTCTAACCTGGAAGCTTATAAGAAATCCTGCTATTCCCTCCGACGAACCATCAAACAGGCAAAGCGTCAATACAGAACTAAGATTAAATCCTATTAAACCGTCTCTGACACTCGTCGGATGTGGCAAAGCCTGCAAACTATTACAGACTACAAAGGGAAGCACAGCCGAGAGCTGCCCAGTGACACGAACTTACCAGACGAGCGAAATAACTTCTATGCTAGTGTAGCCGATGCGAAATGGCTAGCTAGTTAGCGATGGTGCGCGCAGGTAGCGTTTCAATCGGTGACGTCACTCGCTCTAAGACCTTGAAGTAGTGGATCCCCTTGCTCTGCAAGGGCTGCATATTTTGTGGAGCGATGGGTAACGATGCTTTGAGGGTGACTGTTGTCTGTGTGCAGAGCGTCCCTGGTTCGTGCCCAGGTCGGGGCGAAGGGACGGACGTCAAGTCTATACTGTTACACTCGCTTCGAGGCAAGTAAGCTGATGTGAATAAGACCTTTAAACTGTCTTGGTGTGCTTGGACCATGTTAGTTTGTTGGTGATGTGGACGCCAAGGAACTTGAAGCTCTCAACCTGCTCCACTGCAGCCCTACCAATGAGAATGGGGGCGTGCTCTTGTCCTCCTTTTCCTGTAGTCCATAGTCATCTCCTTTGTCACAAGGCCGCAGGGCCAGACGGATTACCAGGAGGTCTAGTCCAAACATGTGCTGACTGACAAGTGTCTTCACTGACATTTTCAACCTCTCCCTGTCTGAGTCTGTAATACCAACATGTTTCAAGCATACCACCATAGTCCCTGTGCCCAAGAACACTAAGGTAACCTGCCTAAATGACTACCGACCTGTAGCACTCACGTCTGTAGCCATGAAATGCATTGAAAGGCTAGTCATGGCTCAAATCAACACAATTATCCCATAAACCCTAGACCCACTCCAATTTGCATACCGCACCAACAGATCCACAGATGATGCAATCTCTATTGCACTCCACACTGCCCTTTCACACTTGGACAAAAGGAACACCTATGTGAGAATACAATTAATTGACTACAGCTCAGCGTTCAACACCATAGTGCCCTCAAAGCTCATCGCTAAGTTAAGGGCCTGGGACAAAACACCTCCCTCTGCAACTGCATCCTGGACTTCATGACGGGCCGCCCACAGGTGGTAAGGGTAGGTAACAACACATCCGCCACGCTGATCATCAACACGTGGGCCCCCAGTGGTGTGTGCTCAGTCCCCTCCTGTACTCCCTGTTCACTCATGACTGCATGGCCAGGCACAACTCCAACACCATCATTCAGTTTGCTGATGACACAACAGTGGTAGGTAGACCTGATCACCGACAATGATGAGACAGCCTATAGAGAGGTCAGAGACCTGACCGTGTGGTGCAAGACAACATCCTCTCCCACAAACATCATCAAGACAAAGGAGATGATTATGAACTACAGGAAAAGGAGGACTGAGCACGCTCCCATCGGTAGGGCTGTAGTGGAGCAGGTTGAGAGCTCCAAGTTCCTTGGCGTCCACATCACCAATAAACTAACATGGTCCATGCACACCAAGACAGTCATGAAGAGGGCACGACAAAACCTATTCCCCCTCAGGAGACTGAAAAGATTTGGAATGGGTCCTCAAAAGGTCTTACAGCTGCACCATTGAGAGCATCCTGAAGGGTCACTGACTGGTATGGCAACTGCTCGGCCTCCAACTGCAAGGCAGCAGGTAGCCTAGTGGTTAGAGTGTTGGACTAGTAACCGAAAGGTTGCAAGGTCAAATCCTTGAGCTGATTAGGTAAAAATCTGTCGTTCTGCCCCTGAACAAGGCAGTTAACCCACTGTTCCTAGGCCGTCATTGAAAATAAGAATTGTTCTTAACTGACTTGCCTAGTTAAATAAATGTTTTAAAAAAGGCACTGCAGAGGGTAGTGCGTACGGCACAGTACATCACCGGGGCCAAGCTTCCTGACATCCAGGACCTATATACCAGGCGGTGTCAGGCCCTAAAAATGTTCAAAGACTCCAGCCACCCTAGTCCTAGACTGTTCTCTCTGCTACCGCACAGCAAGCGGTACCGGAGCACCACGTCTAGGTCCAAGAGGCTCCTATATAGCCTCTAAGACTCCTGAACAGCTAATCAAATGACTACCCAGACTAATAAAATGGCTACCCCCCGGGAACGCTATTGCTGCTCTCTGTTATTATCTATGCATAGCCACTTTAATAACTCTACCTACATGTACATATTTCCTCAATTACCTCAACACCGGTGCCCCGGTACACCGGTACTCCCTGTATATAGTCCCACTTTTGTAATGTACTGCTGCTCTTTAATAATTTGTTATCTCTTACTTTTTTTGAGGTATTTTCTTAAAACTGCATCGTAAGTTAAGGGTTGTAAGTAAGCATTTCACTGTTGTATTTGGCGCATGTGACAAATAGAATTTGATTTGAAATCATTACTTTTGCTGACGACACAACAGTAGTAGGCCTGATTACCAACAACAATGAGACTACAGGGAGCAAGTGAGAGCCCCGGTGGAGTGGTGCCAGGAAAATAACCTCTCCCTCAACGTCAACAAAACAAAGGAGCTGATCGTGGACTACAGGAGACAGCAGAGAGAGAACGTCCCCATCCACATCGACAAGTTCCTTGGCGTGCACATCACTGACAACCTGAAATGGTCCCTTCACACAGACAGCATGGTGAAGAAGGCGCAATAGCGCTTCTTCAACCTCAGGATAATAAATTTGGCATAGGCCCTCTGAGACCATCACAAACTTCTACAGATGCACCACTGAGAGCCTCCTGTCGGGCTGTATCACCACCTGGAACATAAATTAAGAGAGACTGAGAAACAGCTTCTATCTCCAGGCCAACAGACTGTTAAATAGTCACCACTAGCCAGCCTTCGCCCAGTACCCTGCCCTGAAACTTAGTCACCATTCTAGCCGGCTGCCACCCAGTACTTTGCCCTGCAACTTGAGACTGCTGCCCTATGTACATAGAGTCATTAAACACTGGTCACTTTAAATACTGTTTACATACTGTATTCTAGTCATGGCTCATCCTCATATATAACTTTGTATTTTATTCTTCTGGATTATGTGTGTAATGTTTTTTATTGCTAGGTATTACTGCACTGAGCTAGAAATACAAGTATTTCGCAGGCCTGCAATAACATCTGCAAACCTGTGTATGCGACCAATAAACTTTGATTTGATAACTACACAGAGGTGGCACCACAGGTCCCAGAGTGGTCAGGACATTTTTGTCTCCTGATGGCAACTAGGTATAACTCTGGAACACAAAAACCATATAACACATAAATACCCCTAGCCTACCAACCATGCTTCTCTCAATCCCTAACACTAAAACTGAAACTAAATCATATATACATATTTTAAATGTAACCTTTATTTAACTAGGCAAGTCAGTTAAGAACAAATTCTTATTTACAATGATGGTCTACCGCGGCCAAACCAGGATGACGCTGGGCCAATTCTGTATCCAGGCTGTATCACATCTGGCCGTGATTTGGAGTCCCATAGGGTGGGACATACAGTGCCTTGCTAAAGTATTCGGCCCCCTTGAACTTTGTGACCTTTTGCCACATTTCAGGCTTCAGACATAAAGATATAAAACTGTATTTTTTTGTGAAGAATCAACAACAAGTGGGACACAATCATGAAGTGGAACGACATTTATTGGATATTTCAAACTTTTTTAACAAATCAAAAACTGAAAAATTGGGCGTGCAAAATTATTCAGCCCCCTTAAGTTAATACTTTGTAGCGCCACCTTTTGCTGCGATTACAGCTGTAAGTCGCTTGGGATATGTCTCTATCAGTTTTGCACATCGAGAGACTGACATTTTTTCCCATTCCTCCTTGCAAAACAGCTCAAGCTCAGTGAGGTTGGATGGAGAGCATTTGTGAACAGCAGTTTTCAGTTCTTTCCACAGATTCTCGATTGGATTCAGGTCTGGACTTTGACTTGGCCCTTCTAACACCTGGATATGTTTATTTTTGAACCATTCCATTGTAGATTTTGCTTTATGTTTTGGATCATTGTCTTGTTGGAAGACAAATCTCCGTCCCAGTCTCAGGTCTTTTGCAGACTCCATCAGGTTTTCTTCCAGAATGGTCCTGTATTTGGCTCCATCCATCTTCCCATCAAATAAACCATCTTCCCTGTCCCTGCTGAAGAAAATCAGGCCCAAACCATGATGCTGCCACCACCATGTTTGACAGTGGGGATGGTGTGTTCAGCTGTGTTGCTTTTACGCCAAACATAACGTTTTGCATTGTTGCCAAAAAGTTACATTTTGGTTTCATCTGACCAGAGCACCTTCTTCCACATGTTTGGTGTGTCTCCCAGGTGGCTTGTGGAAAACTTTAACCGACACTTTTTATGGATATCTTTAAGAAATGGCTTTCTTCTTGCCACTCTTCCATAAAGGCCAGATTTGTGCAATATACGACTGATTGTTGTCCTATGGACAGAGTCTCCCACCTCAGCTGTAGATCTCTGCAGTTCATCCAGAGTGATCATGGGCCTCTTGGCTGCATCTCTGATCAGTCTTCTCCTTGTCTGAGCTGAAAGTTTAGAGGGACGGCCAGGTCTTGGTAGATTTGCAGTGGTCTGATACTCCTTCCATTTCAATATTATCGCTTGCACAGTGCTCCTTGGGATGTTCAAAGCTTGGGAAATCTTTTTGTATCCAAATACGGCTTTAAACTTCTTCACAACAGTATCTCGGACCTGCCTGGTGTGTTCCTTGTTCTTCATGATGCTCTCTGCGCTTTTAACGGACCTCTGAGACTATCACAGTGCAGGTGCATTTATACGGAGACTTGATTACACACAGGTAGATTGTATTTATCATCATTAGTCATTTAGGTCAACATTGGATCATTCAGAGATCCTCACTGAACTTCTGGAGAGAGTTTGCTGCACTGAAAGTAAAGGGGCTGAATAATTTTGCACGCCCAATTTTTCAGTTTTTGATTTGTTAAAAAAGTTTGAAATATCCAATAAATGTCGTTCCACTTCATGATTGTGTCCAACATGTTGTTGATTCTTCACAAAAAAATACAGTTTTATATCTTTATGTTTGAAGCCTGAAATGTGGTAAAAGGTCGCAAAGTTCAAGGGGGCCGAATACTTTCGCAAGGCACTGTATTTATTAAAGTGAACCTTCAAAAAACAACAAAGAATAAACAAACGTGCAGTTCGTAGTGAACATAGCACTAAACCAGCGGCTCCAGTGCGGGACGTAGCCCACGCTCAGACCAGGTATCTGTCCCTGAAGCCGGGCTGAACGCCATGCCCGGACTGAGCATCGGAGCAGAGGAAGGCTCCGGCCATGGAGCAGGACTGGACGCCGTGCCTGGACTGGGCACCGGCGCAGAGGAAGGCTCCGTCCATGGAGCAGGACTGGACGCCATGCCTGGACTGAGCGCCGGCGCAGAGGAAGGCTCCGGCCATGGAGCGGGACTGGACGGCGTGCATCGACTGGGCACCGGCACAGAGGAAGGCTCCGGCCATAGAGCGGGACTGGACGCCGTGCCTGGACTGGGCACCGGCACAGAGGAAGGCTCCGGCCATAGAGCGGGACTGGACGCCGTGCCTGGACTGGGCACCGGAGCAGAGGAAGGCTCCGGCCATGGAGCGGGACTGGACGCCGTGCCTGGTCTGGGCACCGGCGCAGGGGAAATCTGGACCGTCACTGGAGGCTCCGGGCCGTGGACCGTCACTGGAAGCTCCAGACCGTTGACGGTAACTGGAGGCTCCCGGACCGTTGACCATCACTGGAGGCTCCAAGCCGTTGACCGTCACTTGAAGCTCCAGACCGTTGACCGTCACTGAAAGCTCCGGACCGTTGACCGTCACTTGAAGCTCCAGACCATTGACCGTCACTGAAAGCTCCAGACCGTTGACCGTCACTGAAAGCTCCAGACCGTTGACCGTCACTTGAAGCTCCGGACCATTGACCGTCACTTGAAACTCCGGACCATTGACCATCGCTGGAAGCTCTGGACTGTGAACCGTTGCTGGAATCTCTGGACTGTGAACCATCGCTGGAGGTTCCGAGCTGTAGACCGTCACTGGAGTCTCCGGACCGTGGACCTTCACTGGAGGCTCTGGACTGTGAACTGTCGCTGGAGGTTCTGGGCTGTAGACCATCGTTGGAGACTCCGGACTGTACACGCACTGGTGGACGAGTGCGGGGAGCCGGCACAGGACGTACCGGGCTGGGGAGGCGTACTGGAGGCCTGGTGCGTGGAGCTGGCACAGGTTGCACCGGACTGATAACACGCTCTTCAGGGCGAGTGCTAGGATCCGGCACAGGATGTACCGGACTGGGTAGGCGCACTGGAGGCCTGGTGCGTGGAGCTGGCACAGGTTGCACCGGACTGATAACACGCTCTTCAGGGCGAGTGCGGGGAGCCGGCACAGGACGTACCGGGCTGGGGAAGCGCACTGGAGGCCTGGTGCGTGGAGCTGGCACAGGTTTCACCGGACTGATGACACGCTCTTCAGGGCGAGTGCGGGGAGCCGGCACAGGACATACCAGGCTGAGGAAGCACACTGAAGGCCTGGTGCGTGGAGCCAGCACAGGTTTCACCGGACTGATGACACGCTCTTCAGGGCGAGTGCGGGGAGCCGGCACAGGACATACCAGGCTGAGGAAGCACACTGAAGGCCTGGTGCGTGGAGCCAGCACAGGTTTCACCGGACTGATGACACACTTTTCAGGGCGAGTACGGGGAGCCGACACAGGACGTACCGGGCTGGGGAAGCCTGCGCTGCAGCATACTCCTAGCCAACACCTCTCTCCGATATCCTTCCCTAAACTGCTCCACCGACTCCCAGACGGTCTCTGGCTCTCTCCTCAGCTCAGCCGACAGCTCCTTGTGCCACCCGACAAATAACTGCGTCGTCGCTGTCCTCCTATACTCCTTGGCGACTACCGCCAAGGAAGGGTCTCGCATCCACCCATTATTTCCTCCCATGTCCAGCTCTCCTTTACCTCCATGGTACGATGCTTGGTCCTGTAGTGGTGGGATATTCTGTCACATTCGTCGTATACATAATGAGCGGACCAAGGCGAGTAGAGTTCCACATATTTATTAAAGTGAACCTTCAATAAACAACAAAGAATAAACGAACGTGCAGTTTGTAGCGCACATAGCACTAAACCAAAACAAAACAACATAGAAATTCTTGACTAGAACACCCCCTAGTCACACTCTGACCTATTGCACCATAGAGAACCCCAAGGACAAAAAAATGAGCAAATCAGATCTGAAAACTTACTGAAACTGTGCCGAATTTCAAACAAAAATCTTAAAACTAATAGAAATAAAAACTAATATAAAAACATCAAATTATTTTGGCCTTGGATAAGACTGATACAGCATGTCAGTTCACTAATGTTTATTAGTATTCTGCTACAACATTTCTGTAGAGTTTTTTTCTTGTGTCTGTCGAGAGTTATTTTCCCATTTGATAAAATAATACCAGAAGAAAGTGGAGAGCACGCTGCTTTCAGTTGATGCCAGAGATACAATCACGACATGGTCTTGTCTCCTGCCTAACAATGGGAGTCGTTGTCCATTTGGAAGACCCATTTGCGACCAAGCTTTAACTTCCTGACTGATGTCTTGAGATGTTGCCTCAATATATCCACATAATTTTGCTTTCTCACGATGCCATCTATTTTGTGAAGTGCACCAGTCCCTCCTGCAGCAAAGCACCCCCACAATATGATGCTGCCACCCCCGTGCTTCATGGTTTCTGAGGTCTTGGCTGATTTCTTTTGATTTTCCCATGATGTCAAGCAAAGAGGCACTGAGTTTGAAGGTAGGCCTTGAAATACATCCACAGGCACACCTCCGATTGACTCAAATTATGTTAATTAGCCTATCAGACTAAGCCATGACATAATTTTCTGGAATTTTCCAAGCTGTTTAAAGGCACAGTCAACTTAGTGTATGTATGTAAACTTTTGACCCCACTGGAATTGTGATACAGTGAATTATAAGTGAAATAACCTGTCTGTAAACAATTGTTGGAAAAATCACTTGTGTCATTCACAAAGTAGATGTCCTAACCGACTTGCCAAAACTATAGTTTGTTAACAAGACATTTGTGGAGTGGTTGAAAAACGAGTGTATGTAAACTTCCGACTTCAACTGTATGCAAGAGGTTAATAAAATGAGTGTCAATTCACATCTACCTGTTTTTACTCATAATAATGGTATGTTGTTAACTAGATCATCTGAAATGGCTGTAGGCAAAAGGATCAGCACTGCAGCAGTCACACAATGCAGTGACTGTCAGACTCCTGACAGTTGGCCTGCTTTGGAGTAGCAGCCTATTCCCAGAAAGGGTTATAGCACCACAAGGTGGCCACATTGTGCTGTTGCTGCTTCTTTTCACGAGGAAAGTATTTTTGGCAATTTTTTTTGTAAAGGGGCAAGATAATTTTTTTTATCTCTGTGCTAATACAGAAGTAGTAATGGCCCAGTGCATTACTCTTGTGAAAAGAAAAAAAGTCCAGTGCTGCAGACGGCTATATTGTTCCACTAATACAGAAGTTGTAAAGGCCCAGTGCACTATTTTTGTCAAATAAAAATATATACAGTACCAGTCAAAAGTTTGGACACACCTACTCATTCCAAGCTTTTTCTTTATTTTCTACATTGTATAATAATAGGGAAGGCAGCAAAACTATATGGAATCATGTAGTAACCAAGAAAGTGTTAAACAAATCTAAATATATTATATATATATATATGAGATTCTTTAAAGTAGCCACTCTTTGTCTTGATTACAGCTTGATTGATTAAAGCTTTGCACACTCTTGGCATTCTCTCAACAAGCTATATATATATATATATATATATATATACACACACACACAAACAATATTGAAAAATCATATCCTATTTACTTTTCATACGTTCTTTGAGTGGGGCAGAAGCGATTGATGCATGCACCTGGCAACAGTCAGTTTAACTTTCTTTTCTCACCTAGCATACAGTGATGGATCAAATGTCACGTGTTGCTGTTTTGACTTTGACACACAAACACTGAACAAACACAGGGTTAGTTTATTAGTGTAGTGGTAAGGTTGGGCACGTGGGCTTGTCACAAGGGGAAAAAGGAACTGTTTGTAAAGGCTTGCACTAACCAGACTTCACATGAGTCTGTCAGATGAGGGATGTACTTTTCAGTCTGAACACCGTAGAATATGTCAATTTGTTTTATTTTCATTCTTCAATCACAAACATTTTAATAATACATACACTACCGGTCAAAAGTTTAAGTACACCTACTCATTCAAGGGTTTTTCTTTATTTGTACTATTTTCCGCACATTGGCTAACCGGGCTATCTGCATTGTGTCCCGCCACCCACCACCCGTCAACCCTTCCTTTACGCTACTGCTGCTCTCTGTTCATCATATATGCAGTCATTTTAACCATATCTACATGTACATACTACCTCAATCAGCCCGACTAACCGGTGTCTGTACGTAGCCTCGCTACTTTTAGAGCCTCACTACTGTATATACCCTCGCTACTGTTATTTTTCACTGTCATTTTTATTTCTTTACTTACCTATTGTTCAACTAATACCTTTTTTGCACAATTGATTAGAGCCTGTAAGTAAGCATTTCACTGTTGTATTCGGCGCACGTGAAAAATAAACTTTGATTTGATATCTACATTGTAGAATAATAGTGAAGATATTAAAACTATGAAATAACACATATGGAATCATGTAGTAACCAAATAAGTGTTCAAAAATATCAAAATATCTTTTATATTTGAGATTCTTCAAATATCCACCCTTTGCCTTGATGACAGCTTTGCGCACTCTAGGCATTCTCTCAACCAGTTTCATGAGGTAATCACCTGGAATGCATTTCAATTAATAGAAATACCTTATTTACATAAGTATTCAGACCTTTTGCTAGGAGACCCAACTCGAATTTGAGCTCAGGTGCATCCTGTTTCTATTGATCATCCTTGAGATGTTTCTACAACTTGGAGTCCACCTGTGGTAAATTCAATTGATTGGACATGATTTGGAAAGGCACACACCTGTCTATATACAGTTCACAGTGCATGACAGAACAAAAACCAAGCCATGAGGTCGAAAGAATTGTCCGTAGAGGTCTGAGACATGATTGTGTCAAGGCACAGATCTGGGGAAGGGTACCAAAAGATCTCTGCAGCATTGAAGGTCACCAAGAACACAGTGTCATCCATCATTCTTAAATGGAAGAAGTTTGGAACCACCAAGACTCTTTCAAGAGTTCGACGCCTGGCCAAACTGAGCAATTGGGTGAGAAGAGCCTTGGACAGGGAGGTGACCAAGAACCCAATGGTCACTCTGAAAGAGCATTAGAGTTCCTCTGTGGATTTGGGAGAAACTTCCAGAAGGACAACCATATCTGCAGCACTCCACCAATCAGGCCTTTACGGTAGATTGGCCAGACAGAAGCTACTCCTCAGTAAAAGGCAAGTGACAGCCCGCTTGGAGTTTGCCAAAGGCACCAAAATAATCAGATCATGAGAAACAAGATTCTCTGGTCTGAAACCAAGATTGAAATTTCTGGCCTGAATGCCAAGCGTCATGTCTGGAGGTAACCTGGCACCATCTCTGCGGTGTAGCATGGTGGTGGCAGCATCATGCGTTGGGGATGTTTTCAGCTGCAGGGACTGGGAGACTAGTCAGGATCGAAGCGAAGATGAACAGAGCAAAGTACATAGAGCATGAAGACATTCTCCAGAGCACTTTGGACCTCAAATTGGAGCGAAGGTTCACCTTCCAGCAGGAGAACAACCCTAAGCTCACAGCCAAGACAACACAGAGGTGGCTTTGTAAGTATCTGAATGTCTTTGAGTGGCCCAGCAAGGGCCCAGACTTGAACCCGATCGAACATCTCAGGAGAGACCTGAAAATAGCTGTGCAGCAACGCTCCCCATCCAACCCTACTGAGCTTGAGAGGATCTGCAGAGAAGAATGGGAGAAACTCCCCAAATACAGGTTTGCCAAGCACGTAGAGTCATACCCAAGAGGACTCAATGTTATAATCGCTGCCAAATGTGCTTCAACAAAGTACTGATTAACTTGTTGAGTGTAGGAGGCAGTATTTTCGTTTTTGGCAACAAAAAAAACGTACCCATTTGAAGCGGCCTATTTCTCAGGCCCAGAAACTAGAATATACATATAATTGTCAGATTAGGATAGAAAACACTATAGTTTCCTAAATTGTCAAAATATTGTCTGTGAGTATAACAGAACTGATATTGCAGGCAAAAACCTGAGGAAAATCCAAAAAGGAAGTGCTGTTTTTCCTGAAAGCTCTCTGTTCCATTGGATGCCTTGCCTCCATTTAAAGGGATATCAACCAAATCCTTTTCCTATGGGTTCGTCAAGGTGTAAACAGTCTTTAGACATAGTTTCAGGCTTTTATTTTGAAAAATGAGCGAGAAAGAACCCATCACGTCAGTGGATGGCTGGGTGCCAGCAGAGTTTTTCATGCGCAACAGCCATTTTCTCTCTCTCTCCTATGGAAGAAGCTACATTCCGGTTGACATATTATCGATTATATATTGTAAAAACAACCTGAGGATTGATTATAAAAAACGTTTGACATGTTTGTAAGACCATTACGGATACTATTTGGAATTTTCATCTGCGATGTCGTGACCGCTCGAGCCTGTGGATTTCTGAACATAACGCGCCAAACAAATGGAGGTATTTTGGATATAAAAATAATCTTTATGGAACAAAAGGAAGATTTATTGTGTAACTGGGAGTCTCGTGAGTGCAAACATCCGAAGATCATCAAATGTATTGCTTTTCTGACTTTCGTGACCAATCTACTTGGCTGCTAGCTGTTTGTAATATTTTGTCTACTGAGAGAGATGTTCTTACATAAACGCTTGGTATGCTTTCGCCGAAAAGCTTTATTGAAATCTGACACGCCAGGTGGATTAACAACAAGCTAGGCTGTGTTCTGCTATATTGCACTTGTGATTTCATGAAAAATAAATATTCCTAGTAATTTAATTTGAATTTGGCGCGCTGCAATTCAGCAGATGTTGATGAAAATGATCCCGCTAACGGGTCTGAATACTTATGTAAATGTAATTTTTTTAACTGACAAACATTTATAAAAACCTGTTTTTGTTTTGTCATTATGGGGTATTTTCTGTAGATTTGAGGGACAAAAAAACATTTAATCAAGTTCAGAATAAGTTTGTAAAATAACAAAATGTGGAAAAAGTCAAGGTGTCTGAGTACTTTCCGAAGGCAATGTAGCTACTATAACTAATGCGTTAGTAAACCCGCTATATTCAGTGTACAGTCAGCAGCAAGTAGTTTAGCAGGATTGTCCCGGTGGCAATAAATTAATAAAACCAAAAGCATACCTTGACTTGGAAGAGTTCCAGTGTTGGACAGCCATAGCCAGCTAGGTAACATAGCATCCCTTTCTGTTTTAGCTGGGTGTTTGAATAGGCTAAACTACCTAGCAGCATTTCCTAGTTAAGTATGTTTAAGTGAAAAACAATACAACATCTATGTCTCTTGATTATCCTTCATTTTTGAATAAATTCATTTGTTAAACTATTGTCTTTTCTCTCTTCGAGACAACTATCCATCCTGCCATGCCTTTCTAAAATCTTTGAAAGCCAAGTTAATAAACAGATCATCAACCAGTTCGAATCCCACCGTACCCTCTCCACTATGCAATCTGGTTTCCGCGCTGGTCATGAGTGCACCTCAGCCATGCTCAAGGTCCTAAACGATATCATAACCGCCATCGATAAAATACAGTACTGTGCAGCTGTCTTCATCGATCTGGCCAAGGCTTTCGACTTGTCAATCACCTCATTCTTATCGGCAGACTCAATAGCCTTGGCTTCTCAATTGACTGCCTCATCTGGTTCACCAAATACTTTTCAGATAGAGTTCAGTGTGTTAAATCGGAGCGCCTGTTGTCCGGACCTCTGGCAGTCTCTATGGGGGTGCCACAGGGTTCAATTGTTGGACCGACTCTTTTCTCTGTACATATCAATGATGTCGCTCTTGCTGCTGGTGATTCTCTGATCCACCTCTACGCAGACGACACCATTCTGTATACTTCTGGCCCTTCTTTGGACACTGTGTTAGCAAACCTCCAGACGAGTTTCATTGCCATATAACTGTCCTTCCGTGGCCTCCAACTGCTTTTAAATGCAAGTAAAACTAAATGCATGCTCTTCAACCGATCACTGCCCGCACCTGCCCGCCTGTCTAGCATCACTTCCCTGGATGGTTCTGACTTAGAATATGTGGACAACTACAAATACCTAGTTGTCTTGTTAGACTGTAAACTCTCCTTCCAGACTCATATTAAGCATCTCCAATCCAAAATTAAATCTAGAATCATCTTCCTATTTCGCAACAAAGCATCCTTCACTCATGCTGTCAAACACACCCTCGTGAAACTGACTATCCTACCGATCCTTGACTTCGGTGATATCATTTACAAAATAGCCTACAACACTCTACTCAGCAGACTGGATGCAGTCTATCACAGTGCCATCCGTTTTGTCACCAAAGCACCATTTACTACCCACAACTGCGACCTGTATGCTCTCGTTGGCTGGCCCTCGCTTCATATTCGTCGCCAAACCCACTGGCTCCAGGTCATCTATAAGTCTTTGCTAGGTAAAGCCCCGCCTTATCTTAGCTCACTGGTCACCATAGCAGCACCCACCCATAGCATGCGCTCCAGCAGGTACATTTCATTGGTCACCCGCAAAGCCAATTCCTCCTATGGCCACCTTTCCTTCCAGTTCTCTGCTGCCAATGACTAGAATGAATTGCAAAAATCACTGAAGCTGGAGACTCATATCTCCCTCACTAACTTTAAGCATCAGCTGTCAGAGCAGCTTACAGATCATTGCACCTGTACATAGCCCACTTGTAAATAGGCCATCCAACTACCTCATCCCCATATCGTTATGCATTTCTATTTTGCTTCTTTGCACCCCAGTGTCTCTACTTGCACATTCATGTTCTGCACATCTTTCATTCCATTGTTTAATTGCTAAATTGTAATTACTTCGCCACTACGGCCTATTTATTGCCTTAACTCCCTAATCTTACCTCATTTGCACACACTGTATATAGACTTTTCTATTGTGTTATTAACTGTACGTTTGTTTATTCCATGTGTAACTCTGTGTTGTTGTTTGTGTCGCACTGCTTTGCTTAATCTTGGCCAGGTCGCAGTTGTAAATGAGAACTTGTTCTCAACTGGCCTACCTGGTTAAATAAAGGTGAAATAATAAAATAAAACTACTCGCCACATTTTATGCACTAGAGTGCTAGCTATCTGTAGATTCATGCTCTGATCCTTTGATTGGGTGGACATGCTGCAAGTACTCCGATAGGTTGGAGGACGTCCTCCGGAAGTTGTCATAATTACTGTGTAAGTCTATGGAAGGGAGTGAGAACCACGCGCCTCCTTGGTTATGTAATGAAGTCAATGTAACCAGAGGATGACAGAAACTAGCTGTCCTCTGTCTACACCATGGTGCTACCCTACAGAGTGCTGTTGAGGCTACTGTAGACCTTCATTGCAAAACGTTGTGTTTAAATAAATTATTTGGTGACATGAATATATTTTGTATAGTTTTATGTGAAAAGGTTAACTTTAATGCTTTACTATTTTTATGAAAATCACTGACGATGGTCCTCCTCTTGCTTCTCTGAGGAACCTCCACTGCTACAAGCGCGTACTGATGACACAAGCAAACAAGTTTACAGCCGAGGTGGTAAGAGGCAGATAACTTTTAATACTGTAAACCTTTTTAAATGTACGATATAAAGATGACTTTTGTGGACAATTTGGAGCATCCGCAGGTCAGGTGTACAGCAGGCTAGATAAACCCAGTACCACACTTACAGGCTGTGTGCTACCCTCTGTTTATTGTTTGACAATAAGTAACGTGAATACCCCTAATACTTAATGTCTGTGATTCATTTTAGGTGAAATAGATGTTGCAGTCATCTCCCCTTGACTCAGCAGGATACATGGACTATAAAATACCTGTTACATTATCACACACACAAGGAGGAACAGGAGGAGTAAAGGATCTGTCAGCGACATATCAACGTCCATGTTAGTGTTGTCAGACAGGAGCTGGTGGTTCTACTGCCTGTTCTGTGTATAAAGTCTGCATTAATGACACTCACTAATTCAAATTAAGTTCAATAATGGTATTAAGAGAATATTAAACAAAGAATATGAACTTTATAGCATGACACGCTTTGAATTCATTAATGCATTTATTTTCTCTTCAAAAATAATTTTGTACAAAGATATTAAAAACAAAACGTTTATAATAGAGTTGTATCCCAGTGTACCAAAATAGAAAATTGCAACAAAAAAATTCAACTATTAAGTGTAAACAGAATGTAAACAAGTTGTGTTTAGTATCAGGGTTTTGGGATCAAATATGAAACATAATTGTACATTAATTAAGTATTGCCTAAACAACATTGGAATATATATGTCACGTTCTGACCATCGTTCGTGTGTGTTTTCCTTGTTTTAGTGTTGGTCAGGACGTGAGCTGGGTGGGCATTCTATGTTGTGTGTCTGGTTTGTCTATTTCTATGTTTGGCCTGATATGGTTCTCAATCAGAGGCAGGTGTTAGTCATTGTCTATGATTGGGAACCATATTTAGGTAGCCTGTTTGGTGTTGGGTTTTGTGGGTGATTGTTCCTGTCTCTGTGTTTGCACCAGATAGGACTGTTTAGGTTTTCACATTTCATTATTTTGTAGTTTATTCATGTATAGTTTTTCCTTCATTAAAAAACCATGAATAACAACCACGCTGCACTTTGGTCCGACACTCCTTCACCGCAAGAAAACCGTAACAATATATATACAGTTGAAGTCAGAAGTTTACATACATTTAAACTCAGTTTTTCACAATTCCTGACATATAATCCTAGTAAAGATTCCCGGTTTTAGGTCAGTTAGGATCACCACTTTAGTTTAAGAATGTGAAATGTAAGAATAATAGTAGAGTGACTGATTTATTTCAGCTTTTATTTCTTTCATCACATTCCCAGTGGGTCAGAAGTTTACATACACTCAATCAGTACTTGGTAGCATTGCCTTTAAATTGTTGAACTTGGGTCAAACGTTTCAGGTAGCCTTCCACAAGCTTCCCACAATAAGTTGGGTGAATGTTTGTCCATTCCTCCTGACAGAGCTGGTGTAACTGAGTCAGGTTTGTAGGCCTCCTTGCTCACACATGCTTTTTCAGTTCTGTCCACAATTTTTCTATGGGATTGAGGTCAGGGCTTTGTGATGGCCACTCCAATACCTTGACTTTGTTGTTCGTAAGCCATTTTGCCACAACTTTGGAAGTATGCTTGGGGTCATTGTCCATTTGGAAGACCCATTTTCGAACAAACTTTAACTTCCTGACTGTCTTGAGCTGTTGCTTCAATATATCCACATCATTTTCCTTCCTTCAATGCCATCTAGTTTGAAGTGCACCAGTCCCTCCTGCAGCAAAGCACCCCCACAACATGCTGCTGCCACCCCCGTGCTTCACGGTTGTGATGGTGTTATTCGGCTTGCGAGCCTCCCCCTTTTTTGACCAAACAGTTCTATTTTTGTTTCATCAGACCAGAGGACAGTTTTCCAAAAAGTACGATCTTTGTCCTCATGTGCAGTTACAAACTGTAGTCTGGCTTTTTTATGGCAGGTTTTGTAGCAGTTGCTTCTTCCTTATTGATTGGCCTTTAAGGTTATGTCGATATGGGACTTGTTTTACAGTGGATAGAGATACTTTTACCCTTTTACTCCAGCATCTTCACAAGGTCCTTTGCTGTTGTTCTGGGATTGATTTGCACTTTTTGCACAAAAATACATGAATGTCTAGGAGACAGAACGTGTCTCCTTCCTGAGCGGTATGACGGCTGCGTGGTCCCATGGTGTTTATACTTGCATACTATTGTTTGTACAGATGAACGTGGTACCTTCAGGTGTTTCAGGAATAACCAGGGAGTCTGAGATGTTCTCCTGCAGCAAGAGGAGTTCCCTGGAGTGATGGAAGAGTTCGATCATCCACCATCTTCAACACCTCTCCGTTGAGTTTCACAGAACTGGAGATCACAGCACACGGTCTCCTTTATAGTTTTTTAGCACGGTATTGTTTACACTGACAATGTTACAAGGCAAAACAAAAGCAGAAACAGGTAACACTTCCTTGTACAGGGTTTCTGAGTGTCGCAGTGGTCTAAGGCACTGCATCTCAGTGCAAGAGGCATTGCTAAAGTCCCTGGTTCGATTCCAGACTATCACATCCGGCCATGATTGGCAGTCCCATAGGGCGGCACATAATTGGCCCAGCATTGTCCGGGTTTGGCCAGGGTGGGCCGTCATTGTAAATAAGAATTTGTTCTTAACTGACTTGCCTAAATAAATAAAGGTAAAATAAAAATAAAAATTACAATAATAATAATAAAAAGACAGCAAAAAGGTTCAAGCAACAAACTTAAGGTTAGTGGCCCCATTGATGGGAATAAAGATGAATGGTAGCCTACTTCGAGTAGAGTCCCTCCTCGCCAGGCTGTTCAGACTGAAGAACGAAGGCCTCTACAGTGATGTTAGAGACCATGGCAGGCACAGCGATCCTCGCAGGGCTCTTACTCAGGTTCAGAGCAAACAATGTGACTGCTCCACTTTTGTAGCTTGTACTGGAGAAGAGAGGAAGAGAAAATTGAGGGACAGGCAGGATGGTTGTCTCACAAACACAAGTTGTTGTCTCGCATCTTAAAGCTGGAATGCATAATTGGTGAAACTCCCACGTCCGTTTGAGATACTACAACAAGGAAGTTACTGCAAACAGCGAACACTTTCTGTCACATTGCACGCGTTATAGAACAGCAGAATGTGCTGGAATTTTTTTTAACATGCTGCCTGAGGTTCTTCACCTGTTTCGTCTAATGCGGATTCCATCTTTAATACAGATAGATTGTGAAATACCTTATCTTGTTAGTG
Organism: Oncorhynchus clarkii lewisi; assembly: GCF_045791955.1. NCBI lineage: Eukaryota > Metazoa > Chordata > Actinopteri > Salmoniformes > Salmonidae > Oncorhynchus > Oncorhynchus clarkii. Next base: position 20,106,546 of record NC_092158.1, read on the forward strand.
CAGTGTAGGTAGACCCGTACTCTTTTCTTCTTTCCCAAAGTGGAAAAGGCTTCTATACTCAGCACCTCTGGTCCAACAAGCCTCTTGTACAGAACTGATAGCCAGTAATCCTGCCAAAGTGATACAAATATAAACCAGATAATAACTATATATAGAAAAATTGAATATTCCTAGAATAGACAAACTCTTTTTTTCAATTTAAAAAAGACTTAATTGGATCATTGGCGTTTTTCAGGAATTCAAAAGACACGAGGAGAATAAACAAGAATTTATCTTACAGGAAGTGGATCGAGGTTATCATCTACCAGGTGGTAAGTCCCAGATCCAATCAAAACCTGCCTGATTACAACATCTAAACCAAGCTTTGCACCAAGGCCCAGTTTATCCAGCCACCTGTAATCATTAAAGAGTTATTTTACACCACAAATACAGTACTGCAGGGGTAGGCCACCCTGGTCCTGGAGTGCCGCAGGCACTTCATGTTTTTGATTTAACCAACCAGGAGGACCAGGTGTGTTGAATTTAGAAAATCACTGAACTGATCAATTAGCTCAGTTGGTCAGGTGTGGTGCCTAGTTGAAACAAAATCCTGCAGTACCTGCAGCATTCCAGGAACAGGGTTGCCTACCCCTGCAGTACTGTTTCAAGACACTATAACATTTGGGACAATAATGAGATTCAGCCACATATCATCTGATCTAGAAACAATCAACCGTATTCATGCTCAATGAGAATTACATTAGATGTAATCCCTTGTAAGAAAATACTTCCCTCACACTGGATTAAGTCTATGTTGGATACATCATGGGACATGCATTTTTGTGGCATTCCTTTAAAATATTTTGGCACGCGAGACTACTATTGTAAGTCTTCCTGGAACAGGGCATGGTTGAAAGATTGATCATGAGATGCAGGCTGACAGGTGACCTGTAAATTCAATGAAATCAACATTCCCAAATAGCAGAGATTCCCTTCCATGAGAGTAGACTAAAAACATAATTGACTCAACTGCTGCTAGTGCACTGAGCGTGCAAAGCTAGGCTGTCTATAGTCTCTCTTCCCACAGTGGAGCGCGATGAGTCTGGCCAGCATGAGTAGGCTGCCTGTTACAACATCCAGACTAAGTCAGACTAAAATTATCACTCCGGCTCACGTGGTATCAGGGTATGATTCTGAATGGGTCTATCTTTCTGTCCTCACAGACACACACACTCACATGAATCCAGCGACAAATGTGTCAGACAGCCCCTTAGCCCCGCCTCCATAGGCAGAACTAGTCTCTCCAAGCCACACCTTCTTCCCAGGGGATGCCAGATCAACTATCTGAGGATACAAGACACCGGACAACCAGTTAATTGCCTTTACTGAAATGTAAAACATACACATTTTTATTTCCTGTGAAATTGCTGTGCACTGGCACTCATCTATAAAATGAAAAATATCTTATATACTATGATTAGACACGTACTTCCACATCTTTTCATTACCTCCATGACTTCATGTGTTTTCAGGGCTAAAGTGTTTAGCACCTCAGGGTCTAGGAAATCTTTTAAAGATGTGTATCTTCTGTTGACATAGTAACTAATAAAAATACAGAGTAGTCGATTAAAGATCAGTTCTTCAAATTTGGGGCGGCAGGGTAGCCTAGTGGTTAGAGCATTGGATTGGAAAGTTGCAAGTTCAAACCCCCGAGCTGACAAGGTACAAAACTGTCGTTCTGCCCCTGAACAAGCAGTTAACCCACTATTCCTAGGCAGTCATTGAAAATAAGAATTTGTTCTTAACTGACTTGCCTAGTTAAATAAACAATCAAAGTGACATGACAGAAACATACAGTACCAGTCCAAAATTTGGACACACGTACATTCAAGGGTTTTTCTTTATTTTTTATACATTGTAGAATAATAGTGAAGACATCAAAACTATTAAATAACACACATGGAATCAAGTAGCAACCAAAAAAAAAGTGTAAAACCAATCAAAATACATTTTATATTTGAGATTCTTCATAGCAGCCAACCTTTGCCTTGACAGCTTTGCACACTCTTGGTATTCTCTCAACCAGCTTTATGAGGTAGTCACCTGGAATGCATTTCAATGAACGTGTGCCTTGTTAACATTTACTTTGTGGAATTCCTTTCCTTCTTAATGCGTTTGAGCCGATCTTTTGTGTTGTGACAAGGTAGGGGTGGTATACCGAAGATAGCCCTATTTGGTAAAAGACCAAGTCCATATTATGGCAAAAACAGCTCAAAGGAGCAAAGAGAAATTACAGTCAAATCAAATCAAATTTTATTTGTCACTTACACATGGTTAGCAGATGTTAATGCGAGTGTAGTAAGTAATCTAATCTAGTAAGTAATCTAATCTAACAATTTCACAACAACTACCTTATACACACAAGTGTAAAGGAAGGAATAAGAATATATACACAAAAATATATGAATGAGCGATGGCCGAAAGGCATAGGCAAGATGCAGTAGATGGTATAGAGTACAGTATATACAGTGCCTTGCGAAAGTATTCGGCCCCCTTGAACTTTGCGACCTTTTGCCACATTTCAGGCTTCAAACATAAAGATATAAAACTGTATTTTTTTGTGAAGAATCAACAACAAGTGGGACACAATCATGAAGTGGAACGACATTTATTGGATATTTCAAACTTTTTAAACAAATCAAAAACTGAAAAATTGGGCGTGCAAAATTATTCTAAAAATAGTAAAAAATTAAGAAAAACCCTTGAATATGAAGGTGTGTTCAGACTTTTGACTGGTGCTGTATATGTATCATTAAAATGTCTGGAATTAAACAATGGAAGAAAAAAAAAGTTACATATTCTATGGTGTTCCGACTGAAAAGTACACCCCTCATCTGACAGACTCATGTGAAGTCTGGTTAGTGCAAGCCTTTACAAACAGTTCCTCTTTCCCCTTGTGACAAGCCCACGTGCCCAACCTTACCACTACACTAATAAACTAACCCTGTGTTTGTTCAGTGTCTGTGTCAAAGTGAAAAGCAGCAACATGTGACATCTGATCCATCACTGTGTGCCAGGTGAGGACAGACAGTTCAATTTACTGGTGCCAGGTGCATGCGTCAATTGCTTCTGCCCCACTTTCCAAGAACCTATGAAAAGTAAATAGGATATGATTGTTCAATATTTTTTATATACAGCTCTGGAAAAAATTAAGAGGCCACTGCAAAAGTATCAGTTTCTCTGGTTTTATTATTTATAGGTATGTGTTTGGGTAAAATTAACATAATTTTTTATTCTATAAACTAGTGACATCATTTGTCCCAAATAAAAATGGTCATTTAGAGCATTGCTGTTATTTTGACCAGTTGCCATTTTCTGCAAATAAATGCTCTAAATGACAATATTTTTATTCGGAATTTGGGTGAAATGTTGTCAGTAGTTTATAGAAAAAAACAAAAAATAATAATTTTACCCAAACAAATACCTATAAATAGTAAAACCAGAGAAACTGATAATTTTGATATATCAGTCAAATTTTTGAACACACCTACTTATTCAAGGGTTTTCTTATTTGTTTACTAGTTTCTACATTGTAGAATAATAGTGAAGCCATAAAAACTATGAAATAACACATATGGAAACATGTAGAAACCAAAAAAGTGTTAAACAAATCAAAATATATTTCTAGCCACCCTTTGTTTTGATTACACCTTTGCACACTCTTGGCATTATCTCAACCAGATTCCCCTGGAATGCTATTTCAACAGTCTTGAAGGAGTCCCCAAATATGCTGAGCACTTGTTGGCTGCTTTTCCTTGACTGCAGTACAACTCATCCCAAACCATCTCAATTAGGTTGAGGTCGGTTGATTGTGGAGGCCAGGTCATCTGATGCAGCATTCCATCACTCTCCTTCTTGGTCAAATAGCCTTTGCAAAGCCTGGAGGTGTGTTGTCAGAGATCATCCGTTCACATACTCTGCGTCACAAAGACACGGCGGTTGGAACCAAAAATATCAAATTTGGACTCATCAGACCAAAGGACAGATTGCCACCGGTCTAATGTTCATTGCTCATGATTCTTGGCCCAAGCAAGTCTTCTTCTTATTGGGGTCCTTTAGTTGTGGTTTCTTTGCAGCAATTTTACATTGAGGCCTGATTCACGCAGTCTCCTCTGAACAGTTGATGTTGAGATCTGTCTGTTACTTGAACTCTGTGAAGCATTTATTTGGGCTGCAATCTGAGGTGCAGTTAACTCTACTGAACTTGTCCTCTGCAGCAGAGGTAACTCTGGGTCTTCCTTTCCTGTGGTGGTCTTTATGAGAGCCAGTTTCATCATAGCACTTCATGGTATTTGCGACTGCACTTGAAGAAACTTTCAAAGTTCTTGAAATTGTCTGTATTGACTGACCTTCATTTCTTAAAGTAATGATGGACTGTTGTTTCTCTTTGCTTATTTGAGCTGTTCTTGCCATAATATGGACTTGATCTTTTACCAACAAAGTCTATCTTCTGTATGCTCAAAACAACTGATTGGCACAAACACAATAAGAAAGAAAGAAATTCCACAAATCAAATTTTAACAACGGCATTCCAGGTGACTACCTCATGAAACTGGTTGAGAGAATGCCAAGAGTGTGCAAAGCTGTCATCAAGGCAAAGGGTGGCTACTTTGAAGAATCTCAAATATAAAATATATTCTGATTTGTTTAACACTTTTTAGGTTACTACATGATTCTATGTTATTTCATAGTTTTGATGTCTTCACTATTATTCTACAATGTAGAAAAAAGTAAAAATAAAGAAAAAGCTTGGAATGAGTAGGTGTGTTCAAACTTTTTACTGGTACTGTATATATAAATAAATAAATAAAATCCCACATGATTTGTGGTTGTGTGAGAATAATCTAATGACCCAACATTAACCAGCCCTGAGACCACTGGAGAAACAGTGGAGGGGTAATATTTTTTTTATACAATGTATGGGACAAACTATTTATATAAACTGGACAAACCAGTCTAAATCAAGTGGCCTATTATTCAGGGATTAGTCTCCTACTGCATTGGCAGTGATATTCAGTCATGAATATAGACAGGTATGCACGTCATGTCATAATTCAATTGTAGAATATCCTTTTAATTAATAATAATTCATACTTTCTTTGTCTTAGTCGTTTTCCAGTTAGCAACGACATTTCATGTTTGGGAAAATATGTTTCTTACTTTGACCAAGGAGACTTCCAATACTATTGCCTTAGCTAGTACACCAGCATGTCAAATATTACTATATTGGGGCTACTTATGTATAGGCTACATAAAAGGGACAAACTCTCACCCCTCCAGTAAGTCTCTCCGGTGGTCTCGGGGTTGGCTAATGTCTGGTCCATAGAGTCCAGTGTCATGGTAAAGTTTGGATTCCCGCAGAATCCCCCTTGAATGAAGTCTTGGCCCAGCTGGTATCCGTTCACCCGGATCCCTGCCTTCTTCTCATAACTGTTGGGCTCTGATATGAATGGAGACAGGATTTTTAGAGGACCAGAATGGACATAAGTCAGACTTTTTGATGTTATCCTTGAGGAGTTGTAATATGTGTTGCCATTGCATTGGTGTGAAGCTCAGCAAAAAAAGAAACATCCCTTTTTCAGGACCCTGTCTTTCAAAGATAATTTGTAAAAATCCAAATAACTTCACAGATCCTCATTGTAAAGGGTTTAAACACTGCTTCCCATGCTTGCTCAATGAACCATAAACAATTTATGAACATGCACCTGCGGAACGGTCATTAAGACACTAACAGCTTACAGACGGTATGCAATTAAGGTCACAGGTATGAAAACTTAGGACACTAAAGAGGCCTTTCTACTGAATCTGAAAAACACCAAAAGAAAAATGCCCAGGGTCCCTGTTTATCTGCGTGAACGTGCCTTAAGCATGCTGCAAGGAGGCATGAGGACTGCAGATGTGGCCAGGGCAATAAATTGTAATGTCTGTACTGTGAGACGCCTAAGACAGCACTACAGGTAGACAGGACGGACAGCTGATCGTCCTCGCAGTGGCAGACCACGTGTAACAACACCTGCACAGGATCGGTACATCCAAACATCACACCTGCGGGACAGGTACATGATGGCAACAACTGCCCGAGTTACACCAGGAACGCACAATCCCTCCATCAGTGCTAAGACTGTCCTCAATAGGCTGAGAGAGGCTGGACTCGGGGCTTGTAGGCCTGTTGTAAGGCAGGTCCTCACCAGACATCACTGGCAACAACGTCGCCTATGGGTACAAACTCACAGTCGCTGGACCAGACAGGACTGGCAAAAAGTGCTCTTCACTGATGAGTCACGTTTTTTTCTCACCAGGGGTGATGGTCGGATTCGCGTTTATCGAAGGAATGAGCGTTACACCAAGGCCTGTACTCTGGAGTGGGATTGATTTGGAGGTGGAGGGTTTGTCATGGTCTGGGGCGGTGTGTCACAGCATCATCGGACTGAGCTTGTTGTCATTTTAGGCAATCTCAACAATGTGTGTTACATCCCCCTCCCTCATGTGGTACCCTCCTGCAGGCTCATCCTGACAATGCCACCAGCCATACTGCTCGTTCTGCACATGATTTCCTGCAAGACAGGAATGTCACTGTCCAGCCATGGCCAGTGAAGAGCCCGGATCTCAATCCCATTGAGTACGTCTGGGACCTGTTGGATCGGAAGATGAGGGCTAGGGCCATTCCCCCCAGTGTCTGGGAACTTGCAGGTGCCTTGGTGGAAGAGTGGGGTAACATCTCACAGCAAGAACTGGCAAATCTGGTGCAGTCCATGAAGAGGAGATGCACTGCAGTACTTAATGCTGCTGGTGGCCACACCAAATACTGAGTGTTACTTTTGACTTTGACCCGCCTTTGTTCAGGGACACAATAATCAATTTCTGTTAGTAACGTCTGTGGAACTTGTTCAGTTTATGTCTCAGTTGTTGAATCTTATGTTCATACAAATATTTACTTGAAAATAAAAGAGAACAGCACACTCTAGGAGCTCAGATGCAAAAATGTAATTACCAACGTTTCGACAGCCAAGCTGTCTTCATCAGGGTATAATCACAAACACTGTGGGATGACTCACTGTGGGACACTGTGGGATGTAGTGTCAAAAGACACAGGTGTCTGTAATCATGGCCAAGAGTGGCCTAATATCATTGGTTAATTATCAAATATTAAAATGTCATACAAAGAACAGCATACAAACAACAAATGGATAGCATACGATCATAGATTAATTTTACTACACAAGCTTACAAACAATTACAATTAATGGCAAAGTCACAATAATCACAAGACTGGCTTCAGATCAAAGTCGGCGCAGGGGTCTTTAAGTTAAAGATCCAGGCAGCCTCTCGTTTTAACAAATTATCAAGGTTACCCCCTCTCCTAGGGAGGGTGACATGTTCGATGCCAATATAACGCAGAGACGAAATCGAGTGGCCTGCCTCCAAGAAGTGGGCCGCAACTGGATAAGTACAAATATACAAATATTTACACATTAAGTTTGCTGAAAATAAAACGCAGTTGACAGTGAGAGGACGTTAATGTTTTTGCTTAGTTTATTTAATTGTTTAGTCAATTCAATCAATGAACCAAACTGCAATTGTTACCATTGCCCAGCTCCCAGGCCATGCTGTACTGTTTGGATTCACAGTACTGTATGAGGGTCCTGGCATTGCTGCTGTCCCAGGAGTTGCCAGTGGTCCTGAGCAGCTCGTTGAGCCCAAAGATGAGGTCTAATGCAGAGCAGTTTGTAAAAGAGTACAGTAGATCCACTGCATACTCTGCCAGGGAAAAAACGAATATTTTAAATGTTGTTTTCTTCTTCTTTCAGACTATTTGCTCAAGGGAAAATGGGTGGTTAGCTAAACAAGAGTCTATTGTGAGCTAGACTGATGCTCCCTGCATGACAACCATCGCTCAAACAGTACCTGTGAACTTTACACTCCGGTACTTCCTCTGCAAGTCCTCTTTCTGGAGAAGTACTTCCTGTAGAGCCCATTCCTGCTTCAGCCTCTCCTCCAGTATTTGGGGCAGCTCCAGCCTTTCACAGAGATCATCTGACAGCAGAATAGAAAGCAGGAATCAGAAACCAAGCGGCTGTGAGTCACTCAGAAGCTGATGACCTAAGATTTACCTCAAACGCATGATATTGTTTGAGATCTGCCTGGTCTACTGTGTGCATTCAAGCTGACTCTGTGTGAATCAACATACTGTTCCTTCTCAGTGTCATTAATGCAAAACAGGAATTGTGCTGCGGAAGTGAGTGACCACAATCAAACCACACACACATCATAAGAGCTGCTGGTGAAATATATGAAACGACTCTTTGTGGTAATATGACTAGTAAGCAGTTGAAATGTGTGACAATGTGTGCCATATTTACCTGCATCAAAAACATGATACTCATTTGAATGTAAAAATGCAGGGTTGAAGGTCATGAAATCTTGTCTTGTCCCTCCAAATCTTAGAAATGCTGGGGATAAAGCTTGAGCCAATGTCCTCCGTTTTGGAGACCTGGTGGATTTAGTTCAGAATTTATGCAGTTTTGGAAGATTAAGTTGAGCTGGGGTGTATTCATTAGTCAGATTTCAATGCAAAATGGTATCCATTGAAAAACGTTTACTTCAAATGGAAACTTCAAAAGTTTCTCTTGGACACATTCAGCTCGTTCTGTTTGGTGGTTCCTAGAGTAAACTGTTTTGTGTGTTGCGAAACGTTTTAGAACGGAATCTAATGAATACACCCTCGGGGTGTAATCATTAGTCCAAACAGTTGTTTCGCAACTAAAACAAGTTTCTGTTGGAAATTCAGGTAGGTCTCTCCCCATTTCGTTCTGTTTAAAAAACGTTTTACATCATTATAGGCGTAATGAATACGCCAGACGTCTCTCTGAACTGTTTGTTTGTTTCTCCAGAGAGAAATATTTATATAACCTGACTGAGTCTAATCTAGTGGTAGTCTGCTGATTTAAAAAAAAATAGACTGAAGGCAATCGTTTTATAAAACAAATACATGTAAATTGTGCTAAAAGTAGTAATACTCACGTTAAAAGGTACATGAACTTCTCTTCAGCGACGAGACTCGCATCTATGGCCACAGACAAAAAACGTTCGTTCACTCTTTTGAGTACTCGAGAGAGGTCTACATTCAGATTTACAGACTCAAAATTCACCTCATCCCTCGCAGATCTGACACTTGCTCCAACATAATATCTATGAGATAGAATAGATATCACAAATGCCAAGATTAATATGCCTGACATGATAAGGCTAGACGGACACAGTTCAAATATTACATTACCGCAGTGTATTCACTATAAGACAATTGTAACCCAAATCTACTGATGCTCTCTATATTCCCTCACTATCCCAATAAATGCGTCTGTGTAAATCCATCAAAATCGATATGAGTAAATCCATCATCGTCATTAGTGAATTCGTATGCAGTTATGCTTAGACTCAATTGTTGAGAGAAAACTGAGTTTCCTGGTTCACAAAAGAACTTGGTCTATGGAGGGTGATCAGTGTCAGTTTGAAAATGCGATGCTAAATAAGAATGTGAAAATGATAAATGCATTTGTTTTTCTTAACAGTGCGCATGACTCATGCCACAATGAAATTGCAATGTTAAAATAAAAATCTAAAATGCCTTATTGAAAATTCTATATTAGAATAGTAAACAGAAAATGAATGGCAAATTGTTATCGGTGCTCTACACAGACATCACTGCGCCATTTCCTGTATGCAAAAATTAAAATTTTCAGTGTGACAAAACAAGTAAGTATAATGTAGAGAATCCTTGTACCATCTAAACCTCTGTGAACTATATCTAACAATTTCACAACATATACCCAATATGCACAAATGTAAAGTAAAGGAATGGAATTAAGAATATATAAATATTTGGACAAACAATGTCAGAGCGGCATAGACTAAGATACAGTAGAAACATATAGAATGCAGTATATCCATATGAGATGAGTAATGCACGATATGTAAACATTATTTCCATTTATTAAAGTGGCCAATGATTTCAAGTCTCTGTATATAGGCAGCAGCCTCTAGTGATGGCTATTTAAACAGTCTGATGGCCTTGAGATAGAAGCTGTTTTTCAGTCTCTTGGTCCCCGCTTTGATGCACCTGTACTGACCTCGCCTTCTGGATGATAGCGGGGTGAACAGGCAGTGGCTCGGTGGTTGTTGTCCTGATGATCTTTTTGGCCTTCCTGTGACATCGGGTGCTGTAGGTGTTCTGGAGGGCAGGTAGTTTGCCCCCGGTGATGCGTTGTGCAGACCGCACCACCCTCTGGAGAGCCTTGCGGTTGTGGGTGGTGCAATTGCCATACCAGGTGGTGATACAGCCCAGAAGGATGCTCTCAATTGTGCATCTGTAAAAGTTTGTGAGGGTTTTAGCTGACAAGCCACATTTCTTCAGCCTCCGGAGGTTGAAGAGGCACTGTTGCTCCTTCTTCACCACACTGTCTGTGTGGGTGGACCATTTCAGTTTGTCAGTGATGTGTACGCCGATGAACTTAACTTTCCACCTTCTCCACTGCTGTCCCATTGATGTGGATAGGGGGGTGCTCCCTCTGCCGTTTCCTGAAGTCCACGATCATCTCCTTTGTTTTGTTGACGTTGAGTGAGAGGTTGTTTTTCTGGCACCACACTCCCAGAGCCCTCACCTCCTCCGTGTAGGCTGTCTCGTCGTTGTTGGTAATCAAGCCTACTACTGCTGTGTCGTCTGCAAACTTAATAGAACATATCTACCGCTTTTTAGACTTGCTTTCAATGAGAATGACAGATCTATAACTCACATTTCTATGTGAATTTGGTCAGGTCTCCCAAAAAGTTACATACTGCCGCTTTAACCTCTTTCAGCTAGGGGGCACTATTTTTATATTTGGAAAAATAACGTTCCCAATGTAAACGGCCTATTTCTCAGGCCCATATGTAGAATATGCATATAATTGACAGATTAGGATAGAAAACACTCTAAAGTTTCCAAAACTGTCAAAATATTGTCTGTGAGTATAACATAACTGATATTGCAGGCAAAACCTGAGGAAAATCAAACCAGGAAGTGACTTCCATATTCCATAGCCTGCCTTCGTTCCATTTAAAGGGATTTAAACCAGATTCCTTTTCCTATCGCTTCCTTAAGGTGTCAACAGTCTTTAGACATTGTTTCAGGCTTTTATTTTGAAAAATGAGCGAGAAAGATAACATCGCATCAGGTGTTCGCATAAGTTTTGCTTGCGCAACAGAGCTTGGGCAGCCATCGTCTCTCCCTCTCCTACTGAAAAGGACAGTGCCGGTTGATATATTATCGATTATATATTTTAAAAACAACCTGAGGATTGATTATAAAAAACCTTTGACATGTTTCTGTGGACATTACGGATACTATTTGGAATTTGTATGCGTTGTCGTGACCGCTCGAGCCTTTGGATTTCTGAACATAACGCACCAAACAAACGGAGGTATTTTGGATATAAAAATAATCTTTATGGAACAAAAGGAACATTTGTGTAACTGGGAGTCTCGTGAGTGAAAACATCCAAAGATCATCAAAGGTAAGCGCTTAATTTTTATTGCTTTTCTGATTTTCGTGACCAAGCTACTTTAGCGCTAGGTGTTCATAATGTGTTGTCTAGTGATCGATAAACTTACACACACGCTTGGATAGCTTTCGCTGTAAAGCATATTTTCAAAATCTGACACGACAGGTGGATTAACAAAATGCTAAACTGTGTTTTGCTATATTGCACTTGTGATTTTATGAATATAAATATTTTTTGTAATATTATTTGAATGTGGCGCTCTGCAATTAAGCGGTTGTTGATGACAACAGGTAAACTGTGATATAACTAAAGAGTTAATCAGGGTGATTTTTCCACAAATAGACAGGTAAAACACATTATGTTTTAATACACTCTGATAAACAATATGTTACACCAAACAATATTAAAACACAAGGACAAATAAAAGTAATGTTTACTAAATAAATCCACCCCAGCAACATATTTACAAATAGATCAAGAGGCAGCATTAACAAGTCATCCACCTCCTCCTGAAGTGCATCAGCTTTCTCATTCAACAGCATCTGAAACAAAGGAAGACCTCAAAAAAGGACAATGATCATAGAGTAAATGCTCGTCAGGTCTCATCACAATCCCTTTTTCTACGATATTCAATGTTTTTATTTATTCTATATGGATTTAGGATGTAAACAGCGCAATTGTGTGTGTGTGTGTGTGTGTAAGCATTTGACAACAGTCATACTTTTGCAGAAGCAACAATCTGATTGGCTTGTTTCTTGAAGAGGTTCTCCAAAGTCTTGACAAGAACGTTTGGGTCAGCGTTGGCCAGGTCAGCCAGTGTCTTATATCCAGCGTTGTACAGTTGCTTGGCTCTTCCCTGTCAAAAGCAGATAAAGGGTTACAGCATGCAAAAATACTTCTGGAACAATGCCTGCATACCTTGACTAGGACAATTGCTCTTATAACTGGATACCTAAGATGTGGATATGTTTTTTGGGGCGTTTTGTTGACAGGTAAGTAGGACATTGTCACCATTTTGAGGATGATATAATGGCAATAAAATGAATAGAGATTTTTTTAACGTCTGACCTCCATGACTCCCGCTACCTCCATGAAAGGGATGAGCTCGGCCTGGACACAGTAGGTCAGCCTGCGAGCCAGCTCAGTCAGGAGAGCGTTGCAGGGCCAGAACTCCTCCAGCTCCTGATAACAGAGAGAGGACACAGTGAGATCAGTGGGGTCAAAATGGAAGACAAAGAGCTATTCTTAGTACTGAGAAGTGTTTGCAGTAACCCCAAGCCCTGTTACACTGAGGTGAAATCTCAATGTTCTTATGATAATCATGCATATGATATGGATCCATTTTCAGAGTGCCTCTATGAAACACTGACATGAGGGACAAAGATACAGTGCCTTGCGAAAGTATTCGGCCCCCTTGAACTTTGCGACCATTTGCCACATTTCAGGCTTCAAACATAAAGATATAAAACTGTATTTTTTTGTGAAGAATCAACAACAAGTGGGACACAATCATGAAGTGGAACGACATTTATTGGATATTTCCAATTTTTTTAACAAATCAAAAACGGAAAAATTGGGCGTGCAAAATTATTCAGCCCCTTTACTTTCAGTGCAGCAAACTCTCTCCAGAAGTTCAGTGAGGATCTCTGAATGATCCAATGTTGACCTAAATGACTAATGATGATAAATACAATCCACCTGTGTGTAATCAAGTCTCCGTATAAATGCACCTGCACTGTGATAGTCTCAGAGGTCCGTTAAAAGCGCAAAGAGCATCATGAAGAACAAGGAACACACCAGGCAGGTCCGAGATACTGTTGTGAAGAAGTTTAAAGCCGGATTTGGATACAAAAATATTTCCCAAGCTTTAAATATCCCAAGGAGCACTGTGCAAGCGATAATATTGAAATGGAAGGAGTATCAGACCACTGCAAATCTACCAAGACCTGGCCGTCCCTCTAAACTTTCAGCTCATACAAGGAGAAGACTGATCAGAGATGCAGCCAAGAGGCCCATGATCACTCTGGATGAACTGCAGAGATCTACAGCTGAGGTGGGAGACTCTGTCCATAGGACAACAATCAGTCGTATATTGCACAAATCTGGCCTTTATGGAAGAGTGGCAAGAAAGCCGTTTCTTAAAGATATCCATAAAAAGTGTTGTTTAAAGTTTGCCACAAGCCACCTGGGAGACACACCAAACATGTGGAAGAAGGTGCTCTGGTCAGATGAAACCAAAATGTAACTTTTTGGCAACAATGCAAAACGTTATGTTTGGCGTAAAAGCAACACAGCTGAACACACCATCCCCACTGTCAAATATGGTGGTGGCAGCATCATGGTTTGGGCCTGCTTTTCTTCAGCAGGGACAGGGAAGATGGTTAAAATTGATGGGAAGATGGATGGAGCCAAATACAGGACCATTCTGGAAGAAAACCTGATGGAGTCTGCAAAAGACCTGAGACTGGGACGGAGATTTGTCTTCCAACAAGACAATGATCCAAAACATAAAGCAAAATCTACAATGGAATGGTTCAAAAATAAACATATCCAGGTGTTAGAATGGCCAAGTCAAAGTCCAGACCTGAATCCAATCGAGAATCTGTGGAAAGACCTGAAAACTGCTGTTCACAAATGCTCTCCATCCAACCTCACTGAGCTCGAGCTGTTTTGCAAGGAGGAATGGGAAAAAATGTCAGTCTCTCGATGTGCAAAACTGATAGAGACATATCCCAAGCGACTTACAGCTGTAATCGCAGCAAAAGGTGGCGCTACAAAGTATTAACTTAAGGGGGCTGAATAATTTTGCACGCCCAATTTTTCAGTTTTTGATTTGTTAAAAAACTTTGAAATATCCAATAAATGTCGTTCCACTTCATGATTGTGTCCCACTTGTTGTTGATTCTTCACAAAAAAATACAGTTTTATATCTTTATGTTTGAAGCCTGAAATGTGGCAAAAGGTCGCAAAGTTCAAGGGGGCCGAATACTTTCGCAAGGCACTGTAGTTATATTTAGCTTGCCTGGTCCCCAATGACATACTCACTGAGTATACCAAACATCAGAATGGCGCCGGAGGGCATGGCTGCCGTTTTACAGGCTCCTAACCAATTGTGCCATTTTGCCTGTTTTTTCGTGTTTGTTTGTAACTTATTTTGTACATAAATGTTTCTGCCACCGTCTCTTATGAACAATTCTTATGACCAAAAAGATCTACTCGCATCGAACTGGAGAAAGATTTTTTCTTTAATAAGTCAGAAGCGAAGGATTTACTGCTGATACCAGACCAGGCCCAAATTTGTTGTTCGCAAGAAGAAGAGACGCCGATACAGGGGAGACAGATCCGGGTGCCTTGTGAGAATTTGGCGGCAAGTGGGTAACCCGCCTCTACCACCCGTCCTATTTGCCACCGTGCAAATACTGGAGAATAAACTGGACCGTTCAAGACTATCCTGCCAACAGGACATTAAAAATGAATATCTTATGTTTCACCGAGTTGTGGCTGAATGACGACATGGATAATATACAGTTGGATGGGTTTTCTGTGCATCGGCAAGACAAAACAGCTACTTCCGGTAAGACAAGGGGTGGTGGTCTGTCTATTTGTCAATAACAGCTGGTGCGCAAAATCTTATATTAAAAGAAGTCTCAAAGTTTTGCTTGCCTGAGGTAAGAGTATCTCATGATAAGCTGTAGACCACACTAAATACCAAGAGAGTTTTCATCTATATTTTTTCATAGCTGTCCATTTACCATCACAAACCAATGCTGGCACTAAGACCGCACTCAACAAGATGCAAGCACTCCGACGAACCATCAAATAGGCAAAGCGTCAATACAGGACTAAGATTGAATCCTACAACACAGAGTCATACGCTCATCGGATGTGGCATTCAAATGATGTCAATTACCCTATCGGAAGCTTCTAACGCCATGACATACTTTTCTGGAATTTATCAAGTTGTTTAAAGGCATAGTCAACATAGTGTATGTAAACTTCTGACCACTGGAATTGTGATAGTGTGATACGTGAAATAATCTGTCTGTTAACAATTGTTGGAAAAACCACCCCCAGGTGGTAAGGGTAAGCAACAACACATATGCCACGCTGATCCTCAACGGTGCGTGCTTAGTTCTCTCCTGTAATCCCTGATCACCCACGACTGCATGGCAAGGCATGATACCAACACCATCATTAAGTTTACAGTGGTAGGCCTGATCACCACTACGATGACACCGCCTATAGGGAGGAGGTCAGAGACCTGGGAGTGTGGTGCCAGGACAACAACCTCTCCCTCAACGTGATCAAGACAAAGGAGATGATCGTGGACTACAGGAAAAAGAGGCCAAAGCACGCCCCCATTTCATTGACGAGGATGTAGTGGAGCAGATCAAGAGCTTCAAGTTCCAAGTTGTCCACATCAACAAACTATCATGGTCCAAAACACACCAAGACAGTCGTGAAGAGGGCACAACAACACCTATTCCCTGTCAGGAAACTGAAAAGATTTGGCATGGGTCCTCAGATTCTCAAACATTTCTACAGCTGCACCATCGAGTGGTTGCATCACTGCCTGGTATGGCAACTGCTTGGCATCTGACTGAACGGCGCTACAGAGGGTAGTGCGTATTGCCCAGTACATCACTGGGGCCAAGCTTCCTGCCATCCAGGACCTCTATACCAGGCGGTGTCAGAGAAAGGCCCTAAAAATGTCAAAGACTCCAGCCGTTCTAGTCATAGACTGTTCTCTCTGCTACAGCACGGCACCGGTGCCGGAGCACCAAGTCTAGGTCTAAAAGGCTCCTTAACAGCTTCTACCCCCAAGACATAAGACTGCTGAACAGCTAATCAAATGGCTACCCGGACAATTTGCATTGACCCCTTTTTTAACACTGCTGCTACTCACTGTTTATTATCTATGCATAGTCACTTTACCCCTACATACATGTACATATTACATCGACTAACCTGTACCCTCACACATTGACTCAGTACCGGTACACCCTGTATATACAGTGGCTTGCGAAAGTATTCACCCTCCTTGGCATTTTTCCTATTTTGTTGCCTTACAACCTGGTATTAAAATAGATTTTTTTTGGGGGGGGGGGTTGTATCATTTGATTTACACAACATGCCTACCACTTTGAAGATGCAAAATATTTTGTGAAGCAAACAAGAAATAAGACAACAAAAAATAATTTGAGCGTGTATAACTATTCACCCCCCAAAGTCAATACTTTGTAGAGCCCCCTTTTGCAGCAATTACAGCTGCATGTCTCTATAAGCTTGGCACATCTAGCCACTGGGATTTTTGCACATTCTTCAAGGCAAAAGTGCTCCAGCTCCTTCAAGTTGGATGGGTTCCGCTAGTGGACAGCAATCTTTAAGTCCTACCACAGATTCTCAACTGGATTGAGGTCTGGGCTTTGACTAGGCCATTCCAAGCCATTTAAATGTTTCCCCTTAATGTAATCCAAGAAACTGAAGACCTCGTACAACGCTGTGTACTACTCCCTTCACAGAACAACGCACACTGGCTATAACCAGAATAGAAAGAGCAGTGGGAGGCCCCGGTGCACAACTGAGCAAGAGGACAAGTACATTAGAGTGTCTAGTTTGAGAAACAGACGCCTCAAGTCCTCAACTGGCAGCTTCATTAAATAGTACCTGCAAAACACCCGTCTCAACATCAACAGTGAAGAGGCGACTCCGGGATGCTTTTTTTATGTTGTGCAACGTGGCCTCCCACTCCTCTTTCTATTCTGGTTAGAGCCAGTTTGCTCTGCTCTGTGAAGGGAGTAGTACACAGCGTTGTACAAGATCAAAAGTTTCTTGCCAATTTCTCACATGGAATAGCCTTCATTTCTAAGAAGAAGAATAGACTGACGAGTTTCAGAAGAAAGTCCTTTGTTTCTGGCCATTTTGAGCTTGTAATCGAACCCACAAATGCTGACTCTCCAGATACTCAACTAGTCTAAACAAGGCCAGTTTTATTTCTTCTTTAAATCAGAACAACAGTTTTCAGCTGTGCTCATAATTGCAAAAGGGTTTTCTAATGATCAATTAGCCTTTTTAAATGATAAACTTGGATTAGCTAACACAATGTGCCATTGGAACACAGGAGTGATGGTTGCTGATAAATGGTCTCTGTACGCCTATGTAGATATTCCATTTAAAACAAATATACAGTATATATACAGTGGGGCAAAAAAGTATTTAGTCAGCCACCAATTGTGCAAGTTCTCCCACTTAAAAAGATGAGGCCTGTAATTTTCATCATAGGTACACTTCAACTATGACAGACAAAATTAGAAAAAAAATCCAGAAAATCACATTGTAGGATTTTTAATGAATTTATTTGCAAATTATTAAAAGGATTGAAGGATTTCTAAGCATGAAACACACCGAGAATCTCACTGTCAAAAGACTGGGGATAGGAACTTATCACACTGGGAGGCTGTTCCTTCTCTTGCTAAAACAAAAGCGGTACCTGCTGCTTGCCGAGTTAAGAAAATATAATTTCTACTTGTAGAATCGCAATGCTCGTCAGTGGCCAACAACCTAACTTTGAGCAAAAACAAGAGCATGAATCCCCACATGGGGGAGCAAATAGCAGTGACAACAAAAAGGAAAAAGAGGGCATTTTCTCCATACATCCATGGATGAGCCAGTCACACTTCATATGTGATGTAGGCTATGGGATGGTAGCTAGCTAAATGCACACTAAATACTTACTCCAAGCTAGCTAACCAATGTAGCTAGTATTGATATTATAATGATTTAAAAACAGCTGTGGCCATCTGGCTAGTATCAACAAGGGCTTTCTACAAAATAGCAAGATTAGCACAGAAAGCTAGCTAGCTAACTAACAATGGTATGGGAATAGAAATGGAATTAACACCAGCTCTGGAGTGTTTGAGAGTAGTTCACCTTTGTAAGTAGCTCTCCCTAGCTTGGTGACCTGCAGAGTCCTATCATGTGGCTCTGTGGACACAGTGACAAGGCCTTTCTCTGTCAACAGCTCAACACACTCCTGTGCCACCTCCCACAGGCTCCTCTCCAAGCACACCTGTTTCTTCTGGACAGACAACAACGTGCCATCCATGAAGTTCATGACCTGCTCTAAGCTGTTCGTGATCTGAAGGGAGACAAACACAAAAACCATATCATTAATTAATTAATAAAGACCAAGTTCTTTGCTAAAAAGACACATTAAAAAGGGAAACTGGATTTTTCTGGAATTCACTTATGGAAGTTCTTCAAGAAGTGCTCACATTTAATCCAATGACTGATAGGATGAGACTCAGGACACCCTTTCTGTTATCATGCATTAAGTTGCTTTTACAGATCTCCATTGGCGCAGACACAATCTTTTTGACCTGAAAATACAAAAAGGTGGACAGGAACAATGCATTAGATGAGTCTGTCAGAACGTGCAAACATAAGGACCCAATGTCATTACATAGTACTACATGCACATGTTTACGGTTGTTGCTCTTTACCATGACTTTGACTTTGTCCTGTAGGATGAGGATGCTCTCTCCATGAGTGTCTATCCCGGCCCTTCCAGCCCTCCCCACCATCTGCTTGTACTGGCTCCTCTTCAGGAAGTCTACTGCCATGTACGGAGAATGCATAATCACCCTGGTTCAAACACACAATGATGGATCCAATTAAGTCTATAAGAACTGCCATTATCTAACATAGAGATGCAACTTATGTTATGACATGTCGCATGTGAGAACAGCTGTTCCTAGTAGCCTTAGTAGCAGTGAAGTAGTCTGAGACAGGTTAGCTTCTTTGCTTTGGCTTACCTCCGAACAGGTAGGTTGATCCCTGCAGCCAGTGTGGAGGTGCAGGTGAGGAGACAGAGAACCCCAGCAGAGTAAGCCTCTTCCACCAGCTTCCTCTCCTCTCTGGTCATCCCACTGTGGTGATAGGCCAGGCCATACGGCACTGTCTTCTTGAGCACCGGACACAGGGAGCCGTTCCCACTGCTCCTTAGCACCCCCAGCAACACAGCCTTCTCTGCCTGCTTGCACTGGATAAAGTCCCTGGAGAATTCAAGAAGAAGTGGCATGTTGGATCAATCACAATCCACACAATCACAGCCACTGGGCAGGCTTACCATGATTTGGAATACAGAGAGGAGGGATACAAAGATATCTCTTACTTTTTCAGGTATTTGCAGATCATCTCAGCCAAGTTCTCACAATTTTTCTTGGTGGGACAGAAAACAAGGCACGACTGGCTGGCTTGGAATGACCTCAGTTACCAAGGCAACAATATGATCCTGATCAATCTTCTGCATTGCACTGGAGTACTGGAAAACAGAAGGATTAGTCAGGTGTTAAGACTTCAAATACAATGTGTCAGCCTTCAACAGCTGACTGCCTGGTACTGAAGACAAGTATATATTTCATTATAAACCGGGTAGTTAGAGCCCTAAATGATGATTGGCTGAAACCGTGGTATATCAGACCGTAATCAACGGGTAAGACAAAGCATTTATTTTTACTGCTCTAATTATTTTGGTAACCCGTTTATAATAGAGATAAGGAACCTCTGTGTTTGTGGTATATTACCAACATACCACGGCTAAGGGCTGTATCCAGGCACTCCGCGTCATAAGAACAGCCCTTAGCCGTAGTATATTGGCGACATACCACACCCCCCTCGGGCCATATAAAATATGATGACTCTTCAAAATAAAATGGATGAACATGCCTTAAAGTTTAGGAGCCAAGAAAACCTGAAACACTCATCCTCTTCTCCTCTGCTGAACTGAGCCCAGGTTTAGACAGTTCTTCTGCCATTCTGAAATAGAAGAGAGCATTGATTATGATCCTCTGTAATATGAAGCAGGGCAATGAATCCAATTACTCAAGACAACCACACACTTTTAAAAAGTGGTAAAACATGGTAAAATTGACACAGAACTATAGAGGACATGCAATTAGACAGGGAAAAGGGGCAGAAAGCTATTCACCATATACAGTGGGGCAAAAAAAGTATTTAGTCAGCCACCAATTGCGCAAGTTCTCCCACTTAAAAATATGAGAGGCTTGTAATTTTCATCATAGGTACACTTCAACTATGACAGACAAAATGAGAAAAAAAAATCCAGAAAATCACATTGTAGGATTTTTAATGAATTGTATGTTAGCAACACATACCTATTGTAATGAATTCGAGTTGGATCCGTTTAGATTTGTCTAATGCTTTACTAGTAAACATGCGTTTATTTAACGGATTAGCCCATCAGAGACGAGTAAATATATAAATCTAACTTCAAATTGAGTCCAGTGGAGTAAATAGACTGTATTTATTCCGACCTATTGACAGTGATACAATTAGTTTAGTTGCAGTACCATATTTTTATATTTTATATTCATTATCTTTCTTATAAGGAAATATTAAGATGTGTTATATGGAAATTTAACAAACTATCACTTTGAAATCCATTAATTTTGGGAGGAACTACTGATCAGGATGTGACGTCAATGTTATTTTTAACACAGCAGGTTAAAAATGCTCGCTGTCCGATCTTTATAATGAAACATTTCACGGCTTGAAGGCAAATATAAGAATGCAGTTTTATTATTGTGTATACAATTCATTGATAGGGGCAAAAGCACAATCATACTGACGTTTGTAATGATTAAGATAACCTAGTATTAGCTAGCCAAATGGCTAACCTCTAACTGTAGCTATGCCATCCATTGCTAGCTAACGTTAACTAGCCACATGTGTCCTATAAACTAGCTAACTATCTAGCATCCGACCTGTTTACTTACAGCTGCATTGGGTTCGGACATCATTCCTGTGTAGATTAAGAAACCACAGAGCCAGTGCTGTAATATTTGGGATAATGAGACATTTCGGAGTACAAAGCATTTGTCATCCCTGGATTGATGTACATTTCCCAAACCATATATTTTGCCAGTTCCGCGGTGTCTTAATCTACACAGGAATGCCGTCTGACCCTATGTAAGCAAACGGGTCGGATCTGCTGGCTAATATACTAGCTAGCTGGCCAGAGTAAACTCTATTTGATGTAAGCTAATGTCTTCTTTACTCTTATCGCAGAACAATGTCTCAGAAGTATCCCAGGCTCGTCTAATGTAGTCCAGAAGAACGATGAAATTGTAAACGATTTCATCTGCATATGTAACGTTACTATTAGCTAGCTATCCATCTAGGAAGAGTGCACAAAGAAAAACTATATGGATGGAATCATTGGGTTTCGGATGACATTTGAAAATGCAAATTTAATTAGATTCTTATGTACTCTTAGTGCTCAAGGTGTGACATTCCACATGACGAACATTACTAAAGTTTTAAACAGGATTTGAAGCGGTCTCATTTGTTTACAACGTCTATGGCAACTACATTGTTGGATGGATTCACATAACTTTATGTACATTTTTATCTCCCCAACCATTATGGATGGAGAATCCATATGAACAACCACAGAAGGGCTACATTCTGTGATATCACAGTGGACTTCAAGAATGTTCATGTCTGTCAGACTACAGTACATAATACCATACTGATGAGCAGAGATGCAATTGAGCAATGTTTCATTACAAAATGCATATAATCCAAACTTCTTTCCAATAGCTGCTGTCCCTGTATATAAACCCCCACACAGGAAGAATTTACAGTAGGCATGTAACATGTGAGAACTTGGCCAGATAAAGCTAAACATGTTCATATCACATCACCAGAGGCTGTCATGTCATTTTAACAAGGTGTTATTCCTTTCCAGGACTGTGGTAAGAAACAGAGGGAGATTTCCAAAGCCATAAAGAAAGCTATGGGTAAGTCATCAAATCACTCACTTTATTATTGACTCATTGACTGGTCTTGGGACAGAATATCATATGATCCAATACTCTTGGGTCAGCAGCATTAAGCCTTGAGGTTGCTCTGTGATAGTTTCTCTTTGCAAATGCACCAGCACTACTTACCAGAGGGTACTGATGACATTGTGCGCTACAGACCTATAGCTCAAAATGACCATGTTTTGATCGTTTAGGCCTTTCTATAATAAATACTCATAATATTTTCCTCCGCAGGATTCATGTCTGGACCCACATTATGAAAGATACAAACACCTTCGACAACCAGCACTTGGAGTAACTGTGTCAGCCTGTATTGGGGAACTAGTGTAGCATATATACTGTAATAATTGTATTAAAATAATTCTTAATGTGGAATATTGCTTGTTAATCTAGTCTGAGCTGCTATGCTTGGGTTGAGCCATGAGACCAATAATCGTAACTCACTACACGTGAAAATAATTTTATGTAATTATGTACAAGTTCAATAACAGCTTGAATATTAAAAAAATGTTGATAAACTAAAGTTATTATAATCAATAACTTGGACAGTCACTTCTAAATAAAACATGTTGCCTCTAAAAATAAACTAATTGAAGGCATCCCTGCAAACATCAAGTTTCAGTTATTGATGGAGGACTGTTACAGGGGAATGTCACATAATTTCCTATAATCCATACACAGTGACATTTAATGCAAAGTGACTATTCTTGAGCGGTCCATATGGTCCTCAGAAGACGGGGGAATTGGACACATCTAAATCATTTCCGTTCTGATTGGCTGGGATCAAATCCTCCTCGGTCTCGGACCCACTGACTGACAAAGACTCCTCAGTCTCCTCCAGCATGCCTTTCCTCCTCTTGGGCACCTCAGATGATTCACGAAGGGGACGTTTTCTCCAGGATGTACCTCCACCTCTCCCAAGCCTCCCCTTCCTGGCTTTAGGGAGTGTATGACTCAGGATCAAAGGCAGTGTTGTAGCAATGTCTATGCCATGGTCAGTGCTGCAGCAGAACTCAGGCAATGGAAACCCCTGGAAGTTTAGAGCCTGCGTTTGGAGTAGAGATGCCCCAGGAAATAGTGTTTTGATGACCTCACAGAGCAGCACATTCTCCTGGGGCTGTGCTGGGGTGGAGGCTCCATCTGCTGAGACTGGAAACACAAACGTAAATAAAATGTTTAATACACACAAGAGAATAAATCAAGACTGATTCATCAATAGAAACAAAGGTTATACTTTCTCCCAGCTCTTGTTTCCTATCATTGACCATCCTTCTTAGATCAGAAACGTCTGCAAGCAGCTTCTCGACCAATCGTTCACTCTCCTCCACTTTCTTACATGCCATCTGTGAAAAGAAAAACAAATCCCAGGTGACACCATGTTTACCAAAGGTTGTACTGTACAGTATTTTGTACATGTTTTTACATTTCTCTTGCCATCAATTCAACTTACCTTCAGTTCACCCTGCAAGGAGTTGTTCATGTCATTAATCTCATCCACCTCATGCAGAGATCCATCGGAGGAGAAGAATTTAGATCTACACAGGGCAAAAAGTGTAAGACTAGTCATACAGGTACCAGACAAACACACATATTACATTTTTCAAAGTCAATAGTGCCCAGTGCTGAGGCCCAGTAGTAGTACCTGTGTTTCCTAACAGCATGGTTGTAGTTGACTGATGAACAAGATGCAGAGAGTCTCCAGTAGTCCTGCTCTTCCAACAAACCCAGGTTGCTGACCAGGACAGGTACACTGCAATACTGACTAATAATAATAAATACAAAAAATGGGATTTCTTGAAAGGTGCTTTAAATCCAAGGACTGTACAGCAAGAGTAAAAAACAAAACAAGGATAAAACTACAGTATACAAGACATTAGGAATACCTGATGATTCCATTTTATTTAACTAGGCAAGTAATTTAAGAACAAATTCTTATTTACAAGGAAGGACAAAACCTCCCCAAACCCGGACAATGCTGGGCCAATTGTGTGCAGCCCTATGTAACTCCCTATCACGGACGGTTGTGACACAGCCAGGGTCTGTAGTGATGCCTCTAGCACTGTCTTAGACCGCTGTGCCACCCGGGAGGCCAGGTGAAGGCCATGATCCCTTATTGATGTCACTTGTTAAATCCACTTCTATCAGTGTAGATGAAGGGGAGGAGACGTGTTAGATGGATTTTTTTTTGCCTTGATACAACTGAGAAATGGATTGTGTATGTGTGCCATTCAGAGGGTGAATGGGCAAGACAAAAGATTGAAGTGCCTTTGAACAGGGTATGGTAGTTGGTGCCAGTCACACCAGTTTGAGTGTCAAGAACTGCAACACTGCTGGGTTTTCCACATAACAGTTTCCTGTGTGTATTAAGAATATTCCACCACCTAAAGGACATCCAGCCAACTATATGAAGCATTGGAATCAACATGGGCCAGCATCCCTGTGGAACGCTTGACACCTTGTAGAGTCCATGCCCCAACTAATTGAGGTTGTTCCGAGAGCAAAGGGGGTGCAACTCAATATTTGGAAGGTGTTCCAAATGTTTTGTACTCGGTGTAGAATATATACACACACACACATTTTTTTAACCGCTTAAGCTAGAGCTGACTAAGGGTTGAGCTAAGCAGAAAGCCATACTGAACAGATCTGTTTTTAGTGAAGGCAGTGATAGACTACTCACAGTGCAACACAGTTTGATTCAAAACAGTGTGAAGGCCATTAAAATGTGAATGTACTGACCTGCCATGTGATCTGAAGACTGCATACTCCAGTTTGTGAGTGGAGCCTGATGTTGTGA
Source organism: Oncorhynchus clarkii lewisi (assembly GCF_045791955.1). Classification (NCBI taxonomy): domain Eukaryota; kingdom Metazoa; phylum Chordata; class Actinopteri; order Salmoniformes; family Salmonidae; genus Oncorhynchus; species Oncorhynchus clarkii. Next base: position 20,131,763 of record NC_092158.1, read on the forward strand.
TCTCACTGGGTGTCAGTAGCAGAAAGATCAGCTCGTGATTGGAGAGTGCTCTCTTCAGGTTCTCGTGGACTACTTGCTCTCTGAAGGTAATTTGTTGATCTGTGTTTCTCCGCTGTTTATACCAACCAATCACATTCTCCTGGATAGGAAAGTCAAATAGAAGAAAGAGGGTGAATAAAAGTGTGCTTTGTTGGCTATCAAACAAGATAGGAAAGAAATGAAAACAATTTGCCTAATGGCACAGGTTCCTTTACTCCCTGGACTTAGTTGCAATACCACCATCTGTGACATCAATATTACCACGCTATCTTCTTCCACTTACCTCCTTATAGTTGGATAAAATGTGCCTTATTTCATCCTGGTTCACCTCCCCTATTCTATTATAGAAGCTAAGGGAGGTGGAGAGAAACATAGATTTGTTTAAGTGACATGCTTCCAGAAATAATCTATGATAGTAAGTGATATACTGTTGAAATAGTTACACACACAGCTGAATCACAATTTTAAGAAACCTTTAGTCTCTGCAGTTTACCTATTGAGCTTGCGACATGATATGTGTTTCTGAATGTCTGGAACAGAAAGCAGGGTGAGACAACAGTCAGTACACACCAAGATTATATTATAAAATGTAAGTACACAGCTGATGACTCACTTATTGTATGCTCAAACTGTATGTTGTCGATTTGAGAGTCAGTGATGTTGCTTCGCTCTTCAGCTTTGGTCTCCCCGAGAATGAGACCTTCCTGCAAAATGTTATGAGGTAACGTTACATACATGTATACGGTCAGTTTAATAAAATAACTAGTATTTGAATGAGTAAGCTATTTGGTCAGACCTATCTGTTGTGGTGTTAGCCAACTGGCTAACGTAGCTAGTTAGCTAGCGATCTAGCTAACTACTTACCACATCAGAATCACTGTTCAAGTGCTGAAACATCAATGAACCTAGAACAAATCCGGAGACGCGAATATAAGAGTTTGAGTCCTCCATGCTTATTTTTGTCAGAAAGACAACATCAAAAGTGTTACCACACAAACATAAGGAGTAACCCAGACACGTCACAGGGGCTATAAAGCTGAAGCATCCGTTTAGAACGTTTTCTCACCACCAAATATGGTAGTGAGAGGAAGTTCAGTCGCGGGTAGTGGGAGAGGATGTGACTAGGTGAAACTGGACTGACATTCTGCTAATTTTATCATAGATGAAACATCTGATCTACAATACATTGTTCTGTTCCCAAAACTACAATCTGTTACGAACACAGTGCACTAAGTTGAATACACTTGACGCTTTGCCAAAGTTGTAAAAAATGGCGTTGTTTAGAAGGAGTGCATTTGTCGAATTGCGTTAATGCACACGCCCTTTTCATTGCGAATACGCTCCCTAACTTAAATATATGCCAATAGGATCTCGCTAGCTCGTGCTTGGCTTTGCCCACCTCCTTGCTTGTTCTGCCCACTAATGCTTCATGTCCTCCCACTGTAAACGTCACAGATAAACTATCTCGGGTTAGTTATAAATATATTTGGTGTTACGATTGTGTAAAAACAGCGCTACCTGCAATTGCTTTTTCTGCGCAGCTGAATATGCACGAAAGCTGAACTTTTTTCGAGAAACTCGCCAGTGGGGGGAGTGGTTTTATTATTTCCACTAGTTGCCACAGCCATAAAGTCAAAATGGCTATATTGTAAAAACTCATATAAACAAAAAATAGCTTTTGGTCTTAATTTATGGTTAGGGTTAGGTCTAAGGTTAGCTGTTTGGTTAATGTTAGAGTTCGGTTTAAAATCACTTTTTAGGGAGATACAGTGGTGTACATTACTAAAGTAAAAACACTTGAAAGTACTACCTAAGTAGGTTTTTTTTGTGTATCTGTACTTAAGTTTACTATTTATATTTTTGACAACTTTTACTTTACTACATTCCTAAATACAAGTATGCACTTTTTACTCCATACATGTTCCATGACACCCAAAAGTAAATTTAGAATGCTTAGCAGAACAGGACAATAATTCACACACGAATCAACAACCCTGTTCACTGCCTCTGATCTGGCGGACTCACTAACACAAATGCTTAGTTTGTAAATTATGTTTAGGAGAGTGCCCCTGGCTATCCGTAAATAAATAACATTTAAAAAAATAAAAGTATGCCATCTGGTTTGCTTTATATCAGGAATTTGAAATGTATTTATACTTTTCCCTAAGTATATTTTAGCAATGACATTTACTTTTAATACTTAAGTATTGTAACGACCCTGGGTTTATAAGCGCCGAAATCGACCCTGCCGCATCTGCTCCCTGCTGTTTCATTACAGTATATTTAAAACCAAATACTTTTAGACTTTTACTCGAGTATTATTTTACTGGGTGACTTTCACTGTTACTTGAGTTATTTTCTATTAAGATATCTTTACTTTTACTCAATTATGAAAATGGGGTACTTTTTTCACCACTGAGAAGATGCATTGTATTGTAGAAATAGGCGCGGTTTCTGACTTTGTGAATTTGGTAACTAGTGACGTCCTGGTTTTATTTTTACAGCAGATCTTGCGCACTGTCCTGTGGCTGACTACACTGTTGGGTTGCAACCTGCAACCACTACCGCTACAGCGAGGTACAGAAGAATGGAAAACTCGTTAAGACAACGAAGAGGTCTTCAGGTTACTATTTCTCTTTAATACATTTGGAAACATTTCATGTTCTGCAGTCTTCCTCGGATATGGTATGCCCAATAATGTAAGCTATTTCTAGTGCTTCTCTTCTCGGCTTGGCTGTATATTAGTTAGCTAGGCTATTTCGGTGTTCATATCCCGTTTCAGATCCTGTTTACCTAGCTAACTTTACATAGCTAACTACCTAGCTAGGCCTAAGTCAAACATATGAATTCAGCCTCCTCTATTATAAAAACAAAATATAATGCTTATTTGGAATGAATAGCTAATAAACGTTATGTCTCTCTTCTGTAGATAACTTGAACCCTATGTGCCATACCAGTGGATGACAGATCTCTGTGAGGGAGGGATGGATGACCTGTGGAGTATAACGACTTTGTTGCTGCAGGTGTGGTTCTCCGTGATGATTGGGCTCATCATGATACCTGCTATGTTTGGCCTCTCCCTGGGGGTCACTTCGGTCTATATTCAGATTCTGGTCAAGATATTGGAGGTAACTGCTGGAAGTTCTGAAAGAACTCAAATTCAGAAATTTCGGGAATAGCTCACTATTTCTTATTTTATTCTGAAACATTTTATTGAAGCATAACCTCATATAGCATCTAATATAGCATCTGTTATTCTTTTTGTGAACAGATGATTTATGAAAAGATAAATAGTTTTAATATTAATCGGATATTAATTGATTTATATTCACTACTCTATGTGGGATATTGTGCTCTGTATACTGTATTCATGTTTCCTCCTGACCCCTTAGAACAGACTGACATAGTTAATGTTCAATGCGGGGAACGCGGGGCAGTTGGGCAAGATGCAGTATGTAGAAAGCATTGTGTGTGAGGTCAGCTGAAAATAACTCTGTTCTATGGGCAGTGGGCCACCCTGCGGATCCAGAGAGGACACAGGGATCGACCCACTCTGCCAGTGCCTGCTCCGCTACCCAATGGTGAGTGACATTACACTCACTACCCATCGATGAATGAGTTCATGCTGAGGTCTGGAGGGACCCTGTCTGTGTAACTTATTGTGGATGACTGTGGATGACTATCGAACTGTAGCCTAATCTTTATTTTCTTCATTAACTTTTGTGCTAAGCGATTATTTTCTATGGTTCCTATGCTGAATGATACCATTTGAATCAATACTCTTTAGTTTGTATTTGCCCTTAACTGAAATATGAATAGCCCTGTGATAATTATTAGGCTAATTACACAATAATAAGGATACATTCAGTAAGTTGAGTTGAGTTCTGATGGTCTATAGGAGAAATATTTGAATTCAGCAGAACTGCATTTCAAACATCCCATTGGCATGTAGAGTCCTTGGTTCTGTTCTTAGAGCATATTGTTCTGTAGTATGAGGAGTTGAATTCAGCTCTATCTGGAAGGAGTAGAGTAGACCCTGTACATGTGACTGTGTGTCAGTGTGGTGGCTTATGATTGGTCAGCTTATGATTGGTCAGCTCAGCTGATGTGGGGTTGCGGAGTGGTCATCACGAGCTTCTATACCCACAATATCATTAATAAAGTCTGCCCATTTCTATAATTTATCTTCTTAAAAGTATATTTTAAAAGTAACCTTAACCCTAACCTTAACCACACCGCTAACCTTAAATGAAGACCAAAAAGCACATTTTTGTAGCCAAGTTTTACTTTGTGGCTATGGAATCTGACTTTGGGGATATGGAAGCTAGTGGAAACCGTGCGGAGTGGAGCAGCTGTGTCCCACTATGATGATGCAATAGAGGATTGCATAACTTCAGGCAGAAAACGGACTCTCTATGTGTAGCTTAACCCTCAACCCATGCTGTGAAATACTGTATGCCCCCTTCATCTTCTCTTCCTGGAAATATACTGTACAACGTTTGAAAGACGTCACGTCACCGTCTTCAGTGGAGCTATGTTGAGTTAAATTTGATCCTTATTAGACATGTATATCATATTCTTTTTTGAACTGCCTTGAATATTCCAGAAGATTGGATTTATACTGGGGACTTTTTGTGGTGTCTCTAAGTTGTCTATCTGCAATCCTACCCTATGTTGTTGAATTAACACTCAATCATGTTTTTATCACAGAAACATTGGTATTCTAAATCAGGGTTGACAGGAAACTTAAAAAATGATTTTTTTTGTATGCAAGGACAAAAAGGTCAAGTCAATGCAATGTTATTATGCAATAAGATTTAGCAAACCATTCAGCAGCAGAGATGACAAAACCCACCATGCTTTTGTCTAAAACTCTTCTTCTGTGAATATAATACTAAATCATATATAACTGTATAATCATGACACAAGCAAATTGTTAACCAGTAAGTTATTAGAAAAGTATTCATGTTTTACTGGAACTGGGTAAAATACAGTACATCAATGCTGAGTACAGAGAAAGGAATGCAAGCTCAGTGCTCTCACTGGTACCTGGTACTGATAGGCTATGCCACAACAGTCTTCCCATCGCATTCCTCATCGGCATTTCCTTCTCTGGGATCTCTTTATACCAATAGAGGAAAAGCACAGATACAGGTAGATACAGTGCCTCAATTAGTAGGTGTATATTTTACTTTATACATACAATCCTTCTTATACATCCCCCATTCTACAGGCTTTTCCATCATATTTAATGTCCTACATCTGAAAATCTCTGACTATGCTACCCACTCAGTGATTTATCTGTGCTGTTCCTCTCTTCTCTTCCCAGGACTCATCCAGAGGGAGGGTGGCTCTATGGAACAGGAGATGGGGGAGCTGCGTCGGTATCGTACCCAGTCCATATCGAGGGGAGAGTTTGCGATGAGCGACTCATTCTACTTCTACAGAAAGGGCCTGGAGAGCATCGTGGATGACCAGGTCACTCAGCGCTTCTCCTCTGAGGAGCTGGTCTCCTGGAACCTCCTGACCCGCACCAACCACAACTTTCACTACATCAGCCTGCGCCTCACCATCATCTGGGGCCTGGGCGTGATCATACGTTACTGTGTCCTTTTCCCTCTCAGGTGGGTCTGACCACACCTCCCCTTAACTCTATCCATCTCAGACCAATCAATAGCCCATTTGTTCACTTCAGTTTCTGTCAACTGATGTGGATTTATTGGATAGAGTGCAATTATTACTACTAATATTATTATTATTAAACACGATTTGAATGTTATTTTATTTTTTACATTTGTTTTGTTCGTACTTTCAGGATAACCCTGGCAATCATAGGGATTAGCTGGCTGGTGATCGGGACAACTTTGGTGGGGTTTCTACCTAACAGGAGGTAACAATGTACACAACGAAGGTTTTAAAGAATGTTTTACAACGTTTATAAACTGTGGTGATAGGAACATTGATAGGAACATCAATGTTCCTATCTCTTATAACAGCTAGGTAGCTCGAGAGTTGATATAAGGCTTGAGAGAATAGAATTTCCCTGGCTGTTACTGTACTTTGCTCTTGTGTTCTAGAGTGAAGAACTGGCTCAGTGAGTTAGTCCATCTGATGTGCTATAGGATCTGTGCCAGAGGCCTCTCTGCCACCATCCAATACCACAACAAGTTAGTATACAGCCCAACCTACCTAAAATAAACATTTAGGAAGTAATATTAGTATCAATGTTTTCAATGTCATGATGTCATTGAAATAAATACTTATTTGTTACAGAAATAATAAACCACAAAAAGGAGGAATATGTGTAGCAAACCACACCTCACCTATTGACATTGTCATTTTGGCCAATGATGGATGCTACGCTATGGTGGGTAACATGAACATGGCTGTGTCAACATATCACTGATTTTTTATATTGTATACATCACTTTTGGTTCTCAGCAGACTAGAGTTGTCATGCTCACTGTGTCCGGGTTTATTCACAGGTGGGTCAAAGTCACAGTGGGCTGATGGGGGTCATCCAGAGATCAATGGTGAGGTCCTGCCCCCATGTGTGGTTTGAGAGGTCGGAGATGAGAGACCGGCATGCTGTTACCAGTAGGTGAGACAGCAAGTAAATGGGAAAAGATGTCAGGAGATGCATTTAGTATGTCTTTTTCATCTATACATTTACTCAGTTGTCTTCTGTGAAGTGAATAAATTGCTTGCCAATGTCAATTTATTGCTTGTATAACGATATACATTACCATTACTGCCACTCAATCTCCTCATACATTGTATTGTTTTCATTGTGATTAGTTTTGTCCTGGTTATTGATCTCCCTCCCGCCATCCTCTTCTAGATTGAGGGCTCATGTTGCAGCGAAGCGCAATCTACCCATTTTGATTTTCCCAGAGGGTAAGTCTTTATACTTTATTATAGTCCTTATACTATGATTTTATTGTAGTCTTTATACTAGGACTTTATTGTAGTCTTTATATTAGGTGTCTCGTCCACCTTTATCTGCTGCCTGGAAGGTGTAGTTGGGGTCAATTCCATTTAATTTCAGTCAATCCATAAAGTCAACTCGTATACTATTTTTCTGATAAAATGTCAGTCTACTTCCTGAATTGACTTGAATTGAAATGCAATTGACTCCAATGCTCGTGGAAGTTTGTGGTTGTGGTGGTCTCGTGACCTTTTTATCTCCTGCAGGAACCTGCATCAACAACACATCAGTCATGATGTTCAAGAAGGGAAGCTTTGAGATTGGAGGGACAATATACCCAGTTGCAATCAAGGTACTCTCTGCAGTCTTCAGTAAATTGTCCATTGTCTGAAATGCCTCTCTTGTGTTCTAACCCTGGCTCTGTCATCAATCAGCAGTTACTGTATGACATTAAACATTGTTACATATCGACCTTCACTTGTTATGTGTTGACCTTGTCGGCTATTTTTTTATTTCATTTCCATGTAAAAGCCTTTTGATCAGTGGAGGCTGAGGGGAGAACAGCTCATAATATTGTCCGGAACGGAGCAAATGGAATGGCATCAAACACCTGGAAACCATTCCACTAATTCCGCTCCAGTCATTACCACGAGCCCGTTCTCCCCAATTAAGGTGCCACCAATCTCCTGTGCTTTTGATTAATATACGTTTGGATCTCCTTCCCTGTTAGTATGACCCACGCTTTGGAGATGCCTTCTGGAACAGTGCCAAGTACAACATGGTGAGCTACCTACTCAGAATGATGACCAGCTGGGCCATCGTGGTCAATGTGTGGTACCTGCCCCCAATGACCAGACAGGTAGGTTGTCACAGTCTATATACGGTATTACTGCTACTCCCTCCCATGACCAACTGGTCAGACCTTATGTTGTGTTTTATTCCCAAACCTTTATAGAGTGCACACTCCTGTTACCCCCAGGACCATAGACTCCTCTGTATATATATATATATTTTTAATGATATCCTTCTTCATTACCGCTTTGAATAGGAAGGGGAAGATGCTACCAAGTTTGCCAACCGAGTGAAGTCTGCTATTGCACATCAGGGAGGGCTGTTGGACATGGCGTGGTAAGGAAACCCTCAGCAAACTTTATTTTTCACTGCTTTATTCTCACTAAAGATCCTTTAAAACATGTCATTCTGACATAATAGAGTTCTGTGATCAAAAGAAAATGTGCTGGGAACCATACTGTTCTATAATAATGTGTTACTAGTTAGAAGCTGGAGACTCTTACCTCCCTCACTAGCTTTAAGCACCAGCTGTCAGAGCAGCTCCCAGATCACTGCACCTGTACATAGCTCATCTGTAAATAGCCCATCCAATCTACCTCATCCCCATACTATATTTATTTATTTATCTTGCTCCTTTGCACCCCAGTATCTCAACTTGCACATTCATCCTCTACACATCCTACCAATCCAGTGTTTAATTGCTATATTGTAATTACTTTGCCACCATGGCCTATTTATTGCCTTACCTCTCTTATCCTACCTCATTTGCACATGCTGTATATAGATTTTCCTAATGTATTATTAATTGTATGTTTGTTTATTCCATGTGTAACTCTGTGTTGTTGTATGTGTCGAGCTGCTTTGCTTTATCTTGTCCAGGTCACAGTTGTAAATGAGAACTTGTTCTCAACTGGCCTACCTGGTTAAATAAAGGTGAAATAAAAAATAAATGAACAAGTAGGCCGCAGCTAAAGTCTGAATTGCAGTACACAGCACATGGAAGTAAACATATCTCGAGGTGCTTAAAAAGCAAAACAAACATCAAGAAGAAAAATTGAATGACATGAGTATAGGTCTGGACTACAAAGTTCTGAGTAGGCTACTTCAATGTTCTGAGTAACTTACTTCAAGTTCTGAGTAGGCTACTTCAATGTTCTGGGTAAGCTACTTCAATGTTCTGAGTAGCGTACTTCAAGTTCTGGGTAGGCTACTTCAAACCTCCAACAGATGGAGTGACAGTCAATAGCACAAGGCTTGAACAGAGGGAGGTGCAGGTGGTCAACAGGGAGAGCTGAGCAGCCAAATCAGGTCGTCCGGGGGCAGGTACCTGAAGCTGGGTGTCTTGCCTTCTGCGTCTTCTCCGTGCTGTAGGACACTGCCGTTGGTTTTTTATCTTCCCATGCACTCACTCAGGATATAGTATACTCAACTTTGAAGGAATGCTCTTGAGCAATGAATTCCTCACTGCCAACTCAGCACTGCATTGTAGTCTTGGATCAAGGAGACCGTAGAAACATTCCAATGTAGGCCGATCGAATTCAAGTCAAAATAGCTGATTTTGAAAAGCTGTTTTGCTGTTCATTCTCGGGCAGGAAACAAGTAAGATGTAATCCAGACTAAATCTATACTCGTTTGGCTATTCAAAAACAAAAATTGAAAAAACATACATTTATGAAATATTTACTAAATATACAGGAGCTCTCTGCCAAGGCTGCCAAAAAGGCGCCATGGCAACTGTAGAACGTCTGACTCTCTCTCTACAGGGATGGGAGCTTGAAGAGAGACAAGGTGAAAGAAGAATTTAAAGAGCATCAACAGAAGATGTACAGCAGTATGGTTGTGGGAAAGAAAGCTAGAAACTCACAAGAGCCTCACACAGAGAGCACCAAGAGCTAATGACATTGGAATTAACACTGGACAATCTCTGACAGTGGGCGATAACTTCAAAGTATGTTACATACTACAATGCATACGGACTGAAGTAATTCCAAATCAATGGCCTTTGTTATTGAATACACAGATTCATTATAATTGTGTGGTATCAGACTCTGATACGCAACATATAGTTTATCCGTTTTTAATGCATGAAATGCCTTTTTTTTAAAGAATTGTTTTATAGAAACTTAAACATATCAAACTTAACTGCAAGTAGTACTAATCTGTATGATATTAAATTATCTCTGATAATGTTACAGTAATACTACGTTTTCAGATTGCACTAAACTTAACATTATTCAAGAATGTGTTTACGTTGACACAGAATTTGTACTGGTATTAGTATTCATTTGTGCAATTTTCTTTCTTATGTTACGTTATGCTCCTTACAATGGAACTCCTTACCCTAAACAGTTTCCCGTGTTTATTAAGAATGGTCCTCCACCAAAAGGATATCCAGCCAACTTGACATATCTGTGGGAAGCATTGGAGTCAACATGGGCCAGCATCCCTGTGGAACGCTTTTGACATCCTGTAGAGTCCATGCCCCGACAAATTGAGGCTGCTTTAAGGGCACAACTCAATATTAGGAAGGTACTCATAATGTTTGTTCACTCAGTGTATACTGTTCACCCATGGTCATGTTTGAAGGTGCTTTAATCAAAGTCCAAAACAAAGACTGGGGGTTTATTGTTAATTATTTACATCATTTAAATGTTATGAAATATACAACCACTTGCCCTGCTCTAACCCTTAGCCACTTATGCAGATCTGAGAGGGTAGATGTATAGGTATAAAGAATATGGAAATGCCTATTTGACATGTACATGTTAGTCATTTAGCAGATGCTCTTATCCAGAGCGACTTACAGGAGCAGTTAAGGTTAAGTGCCTTGCTCAAGGGCACATCGACAGATTTTGTTTGCTGATGTCACGTTGTGAACAGAGTGCCCCATGGTGGCTGTGGGGTTATGGTATGGGTAGGCATAAGCTACAGACAATGAACACAATTGCATTTTATCAATGACAATTTGAATGCACAGTGATACCGTGACAAGATCCTAAGGCCCATTGCTGTGCCATTCATCTGCCACCATCACCTCATGTTTCAGCGTTGTAATGCACAGTCCCATGTCACAAGGATCTGTACACAATTCCTAGAAGCTGAAACCTTCCCAGGTCTTTCATTGCCTGCATACTCACCAGACATGTCACCCATTGAGCATGTTTGTGATGCTCTGGATCGACGCGTACGACAGCGTGTTCCAGTTCCTGCCAATATCCAGCAACTTCGCACCGCCATTGAAGAGGAATGGGACAACATTCCACAGGCCACAATCAACAGCCTGATCAACTCAATGCAAGGAGATGTGTCGCGCTGCACTGACTGACTGGTTTTCTCTTCCACACCCCTACTTTTTTTTAAAGATATCTGTGACCAACAGATGCATATCTATATTTTCCAGTCATATGAAATCCATAGATTAGTGCCTAATGAATTTATTTAAATTGACTGATTTCATTATATGAATTGTAACTCAGTGAAATTGTTGAAATTGTTGCATGTTACATTTGTAATTTTGTTCAGTAGTTTTCAAATTCTGCTTGTACTGTCGTAAATGAAACACTAGGAGTCAGTGTTTGCAAACAAATAACAATCATGTCGCCAACTTACTCAGTCAACGATCAGAAGGATCCACTCACACAAAAAGATCTCACTACCTTGACTAAATATCAACACCTCATTTACAATCCAAAAGTTTCAATATAAGAAAGAAAGATATGCTATTAAGTTGAATAGTATGGGGTGTGGGGATAATGTTAGACGGTGGCTGATTAAAACTGTAGTTTACCATAAAGCTTTGGTTTTACTCATACAAAACAAACTAAATTTAATTTATTTAAATGTATTTAAATGTATACAAATGTTATATAATGATGACCTAAATATTTACTAAATAAGCTGAGGTCTTGGTGTGTAAAAGTAATACATTCCTGTTCTGTTACTTTGTGAAAGGATGATGGGAATGATGGTTGACCGCGTGATAATATTACTTATTTTACTAATAGCCTGATACATATAACAATATGACATCTATCATCTAACCAGGTTCACTCTTTTGGGACAAGGTTTCTTGTCTGTGAGAACCTGTATGTGCCCTGAGAGTGACACGGTGGGTTAGGGAGGGGGGAAGAGAGAGAGTGAGGGGGTTAGATGATCCCAAATAAAAAAGGCTGTACAGATAAACGTGGGTAAGACATGCTTACTGTGCCGGTGCTTTAATAAAGAAAGCAGATACTGTGAAATAGCATGGAGTTATTCTTCCACACACAGCGAGCTGGAGCAAGCTTAAATTTCACAGCCTCTCCTCCGTCGCAGACCCACACCGAGACCATCTCCCAGCACGGCTCAAGCACCCGGCTATAATAACAATCCCACAACTTAAATTGCTTGAACAGAAATGTTTGTTCTCTTCTAACAGGATTGTGAATTATTAATCGGTTCTAAAGCCGATTTTATAACCTGATTGTTGAGGTGGGACTCATGGCAAGTGATGCTGCACCACACCATTTACTGTGATGAATGTGTGTGCACATCTTTATAGCCAATTTAATGTGATTCGGATAGATTTTGAAGGGACATCATATAGAAAGCATGGGAGTGACCCATGCAGGACCTATATGACTGCAGACTCCATACAACTGCCCAGTATGTCTTAATATGTTGATTAGATTTTCTCCATTTCATTTTTACTTTGAAGTGATCTATACAAATGTAATGCAGGTACACTCAGTAAATATGAATACATTGTCAAATTTAATCATTTCCTCCAGAGAATATAGTTCATGGAGGACATCATTTTAAATCGAAGTTTGTCTGGAACTGAGCATCTTAACCAGTCAGGAGGTTAAATGACTCTAGCTCTGTCTAAGACCTGACATTAGTTAGAGCATAATGTCTTTAAAAACATTGTTCTGCCATCCCTTCTGTGCTTTGAGTGGAACTCCTACGCTAATGTAGGGCTATGTTATGTATGATGTGACTCACAGAGAGAAATCAATATAGAGGCATTTGTATTTGTATTTATTATGGATCTCCATTAGTTCCTGCCAAGGCAGCAACCTACTCTAACTGGGTTCCGGCAAAATGAAGGCACTTATACTGTACAATTTCAAAAACATTACAATACATTTATTACAGAATTCATAACACACCGAGAGTAATATCTGGAAAGTCTATTCATTCTAGACCCATGATGCACCTCAATGAAAATAGTCTTCTTCTTTTTTATCTCTGCCCACAGCCCACCCTAATGTTATTGCATTAAATTCATCACAAACTCCCCCTTCGTGCATTTTGGGTTTAGTCAAAAGACAAATGTCGGGTACATGGATGGGCAGAGTATTCTGATGAGCTGGAGTGTGGGTCCTTCCTCCAGCAGTCATCCGTCGCTTAAATCCCACTTCTTCAGACTGTGTTTCTGACTGAGCGAGATCAGTAATTATTCATCAAGACAATTTATTGTTTGCTTATTGTGTGATTTGACTTCATTCTTCATAAGAAAGAATAAGTAAATTACAATATATTCAGTAGCTGCTTTATTCCATCACATACTTAATCAGACTGATAGTTATCAAATATGATATGTTTTGGGGAAAAGTCATTGTTTTTATTATTTTTGTTGCACGGCACCAGTGAAAACCTGACTATAAACCTGACAATATTAAAACAAATAGATTCCTGCTACAATTGGAATGAAGGATGTCTGTCTGTCTGGCTGATAAATAATACAATGTGACAATCCTTCAGTGTTGTGGACAGTGTGTCTGCAGTTCCTAGGCATGGCCCGGACTGGACCCTAGCTCCAGTCACAGGGTGAGTGTGATGCTGTGACATGTCACATTATAGCCGGGACCAAATCAGGCTGAACACAGGTCAAAGCAAGCCTGTCACATACAGACAGACAGTATTTCCACGGTTTTTGGTTCTTAACAAACAGCACAAAACATAAAGTGAAAAAAAACATCTTCAACAAAGTTGTGCAAGTGTCAAGGATTTCCATCTCCAGTTGTTTTTAGTGTGTGAATGTGTGTGTTCATTCCCTCTATACAGTGACTTGGTGGCCAGGAGGGGGAATATATGATTTGCCTACACTAATGAAACAGGCTATAATTGGTCCACATTGATCTATTTGATTGAGCTGCAATGGAGTCTGAAGTTGTTCAAGTGGAAAGCTGATTGATTTGTGGTTAAATTCAAGATCATTTAGTTTGGAAATAATTATGTTCTTATCTAGTTATCTTCAGATGCTGAAAGGAATCTTTTTGACTAGATTGTATGGTTGACTTGAAGGAATGTTCTCTCCTTTTCCCTCCACTATTTGCAAATCTATTGGTGAAAATGGCATAAAGGAATATTATTTTGCATAAGATAACTTGTACAGTATAGTAATTTAGCAGATGCTCTTATTGCAAGTGCATACATTTTCATACTTTTTTCATACTGGTCCCCCGTGGGTATCGAGCCCACATCCCTGGCATTGCAAGAGTCATGCTCTACCAACTGAGCCACACAGGACCACAATGTAGCCATATTATATGAGGGAAAGGTGTTGCCTTATGACAATATCATAACCATGAATATAACATTTTAATATATCTAACAGTGAAGCAAAGTTTTGTTGTGCCCAGTAATTTTCATCACAATCCTTAAACACAGTTTAGAGAGTCCACAGATTTTTTTCCCTCATTTTGACAAAAAATAAATAAATGCATTGTGTTGGGGGGGAAACAGAAAATGGTGAGGTACATGACAAATGTCCTTTGGTGAGGTACATGAAGGTGTGTAATTGCAGACTACACTTTGCCCTCAGCCCTGTGCCTCAAAAGGTATTTCTTCTATTATTGACAGAGTTGGAGCTGGGCTGGCAGTGGCTCCCTGCGTCCACCCTCTCCCTCTGATTGCTTTTGTTTCCAGGTCACCTCCTATCTATTGCAGCAACTTTTCCAATTTCTTAGGACTTGTTATAGGAGGATAAAATACATGGCCAGTGGTTGCTGAAGGCAGACTGAGACCGCTCTCTGGAAATGTACATAAACCTATAACGAAACAATACCAAAAAGAACAGATTCGACACTCCTCACTTTCATGCTCACTGAGCAATGGAGATGATCTAATCTAAGAATGGGATTCAATGAAACTCACTGTAGTGCAAATTTATCAAATAAATAATGTTAAAAAAAATGTTGTCCATTAATATACAATTATCTTTAGCCTTGATGATTAATTGCATTAAACTTTTGAAAGTGTGTTTTGTACAAATCAAGGGAGGGGGGGGGGGGGGGGGGGGATGATGGATGAGGAGTAAGGGTATGATGAATGAAGAAAGCAACAGAACTAAATTGAAAGTGTACTCATCCATTCTCTCTTTCACAACTAATGATAAATTGAGCATGTCACATTGAACAATACATGTTCAGGTTTAAACATCGTCTCCTCCATAGAGCAGTAATGTGGACTGACGGCAAGGCAAGCAGGTAGCTCACTCTGACAGAACTCTTCACACTTCTCAGATGACTTTTCCATTGCAGGCAGGGTGTAGAGTAAGAGAAACGCTACTTTGATTTGCAGGGAATAATTGAGTGCCTTTGATGAACGACATATCCTTTGTGTACCTACAAGAGTCATGGCCTGTGGGAGACCAGTATTCAGAAGTAGATTTAGACCTGATTCAGGATCTGATCCTAAACTACATTTAATTAATCAACATGAACAATACGTATTCATATACAGGTAACTGCCAAAATGACAGAAACACTTGAGTAAATGAGGGAAACAAAGTATATTGAAAGCAGATGCTTCCACACAGGTGTGGTTCCTGAGTTAATTACATCACATCATGCTTATCATTTATAAAACTGCTGGGCAGAATTAGTTTGTCTACCATGGCTAGGATGACAATGCCCCCATCCACAGGGCATGAATGGTCACTGAATGGTTTGATGAGCATGAAAACGATGTCAACCATATGCCATGGCGGTCTCAGTCATCAGATCTCAACCCATTTGAGCACATGGGAGATTCTGGAGCAGCAAGTGAGACAGCGTTTTCCAACACCGTCAACAAAACACCAAATTATGGAATGGTGTCACATTCCCCCAATAGAGTTACAGACACCTGTAGAATCTATGCCAAGGTCCATTGAAGTGTTCTGGCTTGTGGTGGCCCAACACCCTATTAAAGACATGCTCTGGACTCGACTCCTCAGTATTTTTTCAACATCACGCTTTGGCCTGGATGTGTCAATGTGTAGTTCATACATGCACAATCTATGAGCAGAATTACCTTCTTACCTCAATTAGCCACGAAGTCCCTAGTTTGAAAGTAATTGTTTTTCTGGAAGCTGTGCTGCGCCATTTTCCGCAAATTTTCCCCAATGCGAGCCAGCCCCCTAGGAATTTGAGTTCAACCATTGAGCTTCAGCCCCTTGCAATTTGAGTGACAGCTAGCAAGATGCAAATCATGCACACACATCAGAGTGAGAGAGAGAGGGCAATGACGTGGTGCACATCTCCTCACATATGTGAAGTTGTACAAATTTACGGGGACCACTTTTGGCTCGTGAGCTCTTTCAGAACTACTGGCTAAAAAGTATGCAAAGGTACTGTAGAATCTCTTTAAGACACTTTATGTTGGTGTTTACTTTATTAAGGTAGACCACTGGATGGGCTGGTTCATTTTTTGCCTGTATCTCTAATGTAAACAAGTAGCATATACTGTGTACTTATTCACTTGATTTATGCAATTCCCGTTTCCTGTGGAGATTTTGTATTTGTGCGTGTAACCTTCTCTTGCACAGCCTTTTCACAGAAGTCTCAACCTTTCACGTTGTCTTCCCAGAAAAGTTTAAACAAGTCAAAAGAACTGGGTGCTGCCATATTGTTTGCTTTGCTTTGTTAAAAAACAAACTAATTGACACACAGCCAAAGTTACAGATGATCAAATTCCTATTAAGATTGCATCTGGCTTGGCTCCAGGCGACAGCCTATATTGTAAATAATATTGCCATCTGTGAGATGGCGACAGCTGGGAAATTAAGAAGACACGACGAGGATGGAATTAATAGGGAGAAAATAAGGATGGTTTCTTGGGATCTCTATAAACATGCAGTAATGCAACTTAAATTACACTACTCTTAGTTATTAATTTTCAAATAAACACAATTGAATAACCATTGCTAACCATACACATTGCTGCATAGTATGGATATCTCTGCTACAGATAACAAATGAACAAAAGATATGTCAAGGCTTAGTCCCCAAAAATGAAAATGTTAATCCTTCCATCCCAGCAATTGTGTGAATAACATTTCCCCCTGCTTTAAACTATTATTATAGTCACAGTAAATAAATATTTTATTGAGCATATGCAGTAGTAAAAACAGGAATGGACTGACATACCGGGGGGGGGGGGACAATTAGACAGGCCCATTGGGCAAAAAAATGGACCAGCCCATCCAGTGGCGTAAAGCAGTTTCATGGGGCCCCGCACAAGGATCGAGCAAGCAGCCAGCTCATGCTAGGGTTTGTACTATGCCAGTGAGCCCATCTGCCATTTATGGCCAGTCCGCCCCTGAGTAAAAGTCCAGACTAACATTTCCCATCATTCCTACAGAATGTGACCTAACATACTATATGTAGCCTTTCCTGATCATAAGGAATCTCTCATAATAGGTCTCTTAGGCATTTGGGGGATTCAGACCAATTTTTTTCTCCAGCAGCGCCATAATCCACAACTCCACTGCTGTAATTTCATTCTCTAAAGAAGCTCTGCAAATATCAGTTAATCGGAGCACTTTGCAACTTCTAAGCGAAATGTATACTTTTTAATTTATCTGCCTGGGATGGCCCGAGGCCCCGGGACAATGTTGATGGATGATTTTTTAATGCTGATGAATGTTATTTGTACTGAACATGGGAAACTATAAATGTTACTTCATTGGCAATGATCGTGCCCTATGCATAAAGTGTGGCGGGTGTGCGTTGCTCATGAATAATTGCCTTTAGCAGCAGATGTTACTTTGCAGAAACCAATTCCTCGGATAAGATTTGCAAAGATTAATTGTCTACAGCTGTTTCATGGCCCGGTGCAATCTTAATACATTTATGAGAAGTTTAAAAGCTCACTAGAGGCAATGGAGGCTCCCATGTGAGACTGCAGAGAGAAACGTCTGCTTTATTCCTGCATCTGGATTCATATCCTCTGTCATATTCATCATTAGCCTTTATGCAAGCCGATCCAAGACGCTGTGGATCATTATTGTGCAAGGTGCAACAGTGTCCTCCCCCTTCCCCCTCTTTTTTATTTCTTTATCCTTCCTCTCTTTCTCACTCATCATCCCATCATATTTCTTTTTTTTTGTGAGCGAATTATTCAAATTTGTGCAAATGAGTTGTTTCCATTTTTCTCCTCTCCGAGTGGAAATTGAAAGTGACCTGGAGTGACCCACATCTATTACTGGTTCTAAATTGCAGGGGATGTGCCGTCCGTATCACTCTAATGGCACAGGGCCGCGCCAGAGATTCGTTAACGACTGAGATATGACCCTGCCCATGAATAGCACCTGCAGTAGTTAGGAACAATCAGAGTGTTATGGCCCATACTCCAGGCTTTATAAAGCACTGTTTGAATATTCCACAGAGAACCCCGGCAATCATGTTCACTATGCCAATCGTGTGTCAGGGGTCGCACTCAACAGGACAGTCATTTAAAAAGGAGAGTTTTAAAGAATCATTTCATGTTTAAAAGTTCTTGACATAAGCAGCAGGAACACAGATTGTCTGTGGATTTCATTTGCTCTGTGTTTAACCCTGTGCAGCTAGTCCCTCTAAGTCATTGTGTGCTTTTCATTCCACATTAGCTCATATAATAGCATGGCAGGGTTTTCTCTCCCAGATGACACAGCTGCCGATAGATTGTCTGCATCCATTATTTATATGTGAATCCTCAAAACACTGTGACCTGTGAGTTACATTACTCTCCTGCACTGTGACCTGTGAGTCACATTACTCTACTGCACTGTGCCACTATCTACATGTTTATTTATGCTACAGATATAATTTTAGTCTCTTGATTTCCTCAAAAATATATAACCTCACCTGTACTATACTATATCTTACCTATAGTGTTATTGTATAATGTACACATTTTGTCACTGTCTGTAGATAATGTATCACAGTCGTGGTTCAGTTAAATCTAGGGCCTATTGTTGATGACCATTTTCAAATAAGAAATGTTTTTACAGGTGTACAACAGTTTGAAATGTAATTGAGGCCTATGTCTACAGCCCTTTTACCTAACCAAAGAGCCAGTGTGATTCCAACCTATCAACCCAATGCTGATATTTCAAGTGAGGACATTGTAATGACCCGGTTGTTGTCCATGCGAGTGTAATCCGTGTGTGTTAGAGGCTATGTGTAACCTGTAGCGTCTGTCTGTCTGATGATCTTTGTCAATGCCCTCACCTTCCCATATAGCACATTTAAGTGCAGTAAAAGCCAGCTTAGTATTAATTGACAGGTAAGCCATGAATAACGCTGGCTAACCTTGAGTATTGCTTCATTTCCACACCAGCTCCTACATCGAACATGACTTAATATACTGCAATAAAACTAAAACTTCAATTCATACATTTGCATGATTTATATGTAGGATATTAAATTAATTTAGCGTAATAAATATTCAACAGCATGAAAACGATGTAGCTGCATAATGTTAATTTATTATAATATGATGATGGCCATGGGACTTAATTAGTCATTAGCAGTGGTGGAAAGTAATGTCATACTTGAGTCAAAGTAAAGATACCTTAATAGAAAATGACTCAAGTAAAAGTGAGTCACCCAGTAAAATACTACTTGAGTAAAAGTCTAAAAGTATCTGTTCTTAAATATACTTAAGTATCAAAAGTAAAAGTATAATCATTTAAAATGTATCATATTAAGCAAAGCAGACGGCACAATTTTCTTGTTTTTAAAATGTCTCGATACCCAGGGGCACACTCCAACACTCAGACATCATTTACAAATGAAGCATTTCTGTTTAGTGAGTCTGCCAGATCAGAGGCGATAGGGATGACCAGGGTTGTTCTCTTGATTAGTATGTGAATGGACCATTTTCCTGTCCTGCTAAGCATTCAAAATGTAACAAGTACTTTTGGGTGTCAGGGAAAATGTATGGAGTAAAAAGTACATTATTTTCTTTAGAAATGTAGAGAAGTTAAAAGTTGTCAAAAATTGAAATAGTAAAGTACAGATACCTCAAAAAACGACATACAGTAAGTAGTACTTTAAAGTATATTTTTACTTAAGTACTTTACACCTCTGGGAATTGGTTCCTCTTTCTTTCTCCGCTTTCTGTTCATTATCTAAAATAATTAACTCAATGCATTTCATATTTGCCTCTACCTTTTATTATGTTTGCAAGTAAGTAGAACCTGGTGTATGTGCTGAGGATGGATGAAGGTGCTTTACAGTAACTGATGTGTAACATCACGGTAGATGGCATCATCACCATAATGTGTACACAACAAAGGGTGTGCCGACATGGCCATACTCGTATTCATAAATTGAAAAAACTGAAGTGGTTGCAGGCACCCTAGTGGTTAGAGTGTTGGACTTGTAACTGAAAGGTTGCTAGATCAAATCCCAGAACTGACCAGGTAAAAATCTGTTGTTCTGCCCCTGAACAGACAGTTAACCCACTGTTCCTAGGCCATCATTGAAAATAAGAATTTGTTCTTAACTGACTTTCCTAGGAAAATAAAGTTAAAATAAATAAATATAACTAAATAGATGTTAGCTAAACTCCTCCCTACACATACTCACTGTAAAAAAACAACAACTGCAGATCAGGAGCAGCGTGCAGAGGGATGTGTGTGTGTCCTGAATTTGTAGTGGGCAACCAAGTTTGCTGCCACTCAGTCAGAATGCTCATCAGTATTTCATAATTTTTTCTTACCCTTGCCCCGTATGTTAGATATTATACACATTGATAGCAAACGTCCTCGCCATGTGATTTATCATAATAGCAGGCAGCAGCAATCTAAATGATCTGACCGAAAACATGCGAGGAAAACTGATCGGGTGAAATGATTAAAGGAGTGGACGGAGAGATACAGATTCACTCTATCCATTCAGAACAGCAGGATCAAAGTACAGCCCACCAGACATTCAAACTACCCATTTGATTTATTTAGACCACGTAGAACCTCACACATGACTGACTGACTGACATGTGAAAGATGCGTGCTGGCACCTGAATATTTATTTTCCGATCATGAAAAAGAATACAAAAATACTTGGATTATAATCGTATCCAGAAAATTGTCCATATCCTGTTACGATACTCGTTTTGTCTAACTACTCGGCACATCCCTATGCACAAAATGTTTAACCATTTGGTTACCATTAAGCAAAGCAAGGATGACCAGGGACCTGGAGAATACTAACCATTTGGTAATCTACCAGTAATGCCTTGGATGGTTTAACCAGGGACATGGAGAATACAAACCCTTTGGTAATCTACCAGTAATGCCTTGGATGGTTTGACCAGGGACATGGAGAATACTAACCCTTTGGTAATCTACCAGTAATGCCTTGGATGGTTTGACCAGGGACCTGGAGAATACTAACCCGTTGGTAATCTACCAGTAATGCCTTGGATGGTTTGGCCAGGGACCTGGAGAATACTAACCCTTTGTTCCTCTACCAGTAATGCCTTGGATGGTTTGGCCAGGGACCTGGAGAATACTAACCCGTTGGTAATCTACCTACAGTATATGAATAGCAGTGAAAGAAGCCAGAGTAGATCTGGACATGAATGTGTATCCTCTTCCTCTCCCTGGAACAGTTAACATCATCATTCCCCTGTGCCTCCCTTCCTCCCCCGCCTGCTCACCTTCCCGGCGTATAAGAGGAATTGGATGCCTCCTTAACAATTGCCTCATTCTTTGCAGATTATTTACTTTTAATGGGTGCGAGGATGAGAAAAGCACTTAATATGTGCTCACACGAGGCGTGATGTATGGGGTCACCGTAACGCTGGTGGCATCGCCCCCACTTTGCTCTTTTCATATAAATCTATCAGAGGAGAGGAGAGGGGTTGAGTGGAAGGTAAACTGTATACTACAGGGACCTGAGAAAGCTGTGTTCTCTCAGGACAGAGAGGATAGTCAACACCTCAGAGGAATAATACATAGTTTCTTTATTCCCCCTTTTGGGTGCGCCCTAGCATGTGTTTCGTCAGTAGTGGTAACTTTTTTATTATGTCACATTCTTGAGAAGGGATTTTTGTGAGAACCAAATTATCTAAAAGGGGCCATTTATTTGCAATTTGCTAATAATATTAACGTTAAATAGCTGAATATTATCAACAAGACATCATAGAGGCATTAATAGTATCTTATTCATGACTAGGTTCACCTAACCCTTTATAACCACTTGCCCCACTGCTTCCATTCATTTATCTCTGAACTCTTAACGATCAAAAGTATTAATTCCCACAGTATTCTGTTATTAATATCCTGAACAGAGATAAAAGTCGTATTAACATAAAGACATAGTCATTACTTTATCCCTGTCACCATTTGTCTTATTTAAATATCAAAAGATAACACTTTATAACAATAAAAAAAAGACATTCAATTTATTGCATTTTTTGTGCCAAATAATCCAAATAATGTTTTGCAGAGCGCTAATCAAAACTTGTAAAGTTCTATTATAAATCATCTGAAAGATATGGATCATTTATACCATGTATGTTTTGAATTAATCTAATTTCTCTTTAGCCCTATCTGAGTGGGCAGAGAAAGCATCCTTAAAACAGTCATCACATTTTATACAATATGAATATGTACAGCAATAAAACATGTTTTTGCATGAAATCAACAATTTAATTTGTCAACATTTAAATGTTTTATCTGACACTTAATTTTGTCATATTTTACAACAAATTACATTTGTTGGAGCTTCTGATACATAAAGGTCAAATATTATAATGTCTTTGAGGTCCCACGGGTAGCCTCGTCAAATCAGAAAATAATACCATTTATTTTATCTTTCTGTTTTAGTTCAGATTCAATTGTGAAAATACTCTTGTTTCCTTAGCTGTGTTTGTGTGGAAAGACAACTAGTAACAATCCAATTTCTTCAAGACAATGCCATCTGAGAGGGAAAAAGCTACCAGTAACACACTCACTCTCAGACTTTGATCAGAGCCTTGGCAAAGACGTAAATCTTGTTCTGCTGTATTCTTCAGCTTTAATGTCTAACACACACACAGACTCTCTGTATTGTATGCGCTTTGCGGTTTCCTTATAAATTCTTCTCTAAACATTTTTGACAATGTATTTTGCTACACTCTCTGCCCTAATCTTGACTGGCTTTATTATAAATTGCAGGGTTGAGGTCAATTGACGCAATCATTTAATTAGGAACATCTGCGTAAAGAGTTAACTGTTGATTGCTGATTTTGGAATATTAATGTTTTTCCTTTTTATTCTCAAATTCCCCATTTTGAGTGTGAAATCGAAAAGGCATACAGACAGACTCCAGACTGTACTGTATGCTTTATGAGAAGTGTACTGTACTCTCACAGAGGGGACCTCAACTGGATTGAGATGCATTTTTGCTAGCTGGTTGGCTGACTGGTTCTCTAGCTGGCTGACTCGTTGTCTGTATGGCTGGCTGGTTTACTGGCTGACTGGTTGGTTGTCTGGCTGACTGGCGGGTTTTCTGGCTGGATGACTGGCTGGTTGTCTGGCTGGCTGGCGGGTTGTCTGGCTGACTGGTGGGTTGTCTGGCTGGTTGTCTGGTTTTTGTTGTGTGTAGAGTGAGCTGAACAGTGTTTCATCAGCAGGGGGACTAGGGGGTACTGGGGGGCTGCTACTCTTGCTGATGGGGAGAGTGAGGATGAAACACTAGATAAGGGATGGGCATCTTTAAAAAATCTGAACTCAATGTGAGGGGCCTCAGTGGCTCGCAATTCTGCGTACCCACACCCATGCCCACACATGCAGTCAGTTTGCTTCAGTTCTACGTATTTTGCCATGTTTAGAGAAGGTTTTGCAATTTCATAACAAATTTCATGCAATTCTACTCATTTTGCCATGGAGCATAGCGAAAATGTTGCAGTTTTAAAGCAAGTTTGCTTCAATTCTACATATTTTGGAATGGGGAACAGAGAAGATTTTTCAATTTTATAACTCAGTTCATGCAATTCTACTAATATCGCCATTGGGTGGAGAGATAAATGTGCAATTTTACAGCTAATTTCCTGCAATTATACAAATGTTGCCATAAGGTGCAGAGAAATATGTGCAGGTTTTAATATTATATCTGAGTGAGAGTGACTAACAAAATCAATGATGGCCCCCCGGTCGGAAATTCAACCATGATTACTACAAGTTTAGAAAGCTGGCTAGACAAATTTACCCATCAAACATTTTTTTACTGACATGGGCGAGTCACTGATGTAACAAGAGAAACTGCTGATGCACAAACAAATTTCAAAATTGCACCTTGTGTATTCTACTATTCCAACTGTCAACAATAAGTTGAAACCCTGAGTTCCAAAAATGATACACTTTTTTTTTTATTTTTTTTATCTGTCCGCTGGCCTACAAAAGGGCCGCCAGCTGCCCATCCCTGCACAAGATCATGCGCCGAGCCATGCACTCAGAAAATGAGAATAGAGGCCTCAGCCAACACCACCTTCCTATCATCCTTTTATAACCTGTAGTATTGTAGCAGGAGATTTCTGTCTCGCCCTGTCAGATTGATGGGCTTGCCAATGAAACATTACAAGTGCAGAGTAGACTGACCAAACATCTAAACATATATTTTTTTTAAACGGGATTACTCTCTGGACCCCAGGAGGAGGGCAGATAGTCTTTAGTTAAGATGATCCCATTTCCAACAGCAATTTATAGTCTATTGACTGGAGACAGTGTCTTTTCAGATGTACGGAAATTGTCTTACATTGCAGATGAGATGCTTTGCTTGACACCGGATTCTCGGGCCACGGCAGGAGCAAATACTGTTTCACATTAGATGTCTGGGAGAGGGAGAGATGATATCACAGTGAGATTCTGGTCTGGACAGACACAGGCTCATATCCGCCCATCTCCAAAACACAATTTGCACCCACCCTCCCTTGCACACACGCGCGCGTGCGCACACACATAAACACGACATACCACTTGAAGCCAGACAATCCCACTGATTGGTAGGAGAAACAATGCCTTTTGTGACACCTATCATATTGTTAAGGGCCGCTGAGACTTTATGCTCAAGTGGCGTTTCTCATTACCTCTCAGGCAGGGCTGTTTTGACAGGGGGATCCTTGACTGCCACTCAAGTCTATCAATGTCAGGAAAGGGCTTAGCGGCATACCCATATATTTGGATTAAATAGTCAGAGTCATTACGCCGAATGTTATTGACCTTTTAAGATACAACTTTAATAGCTTTTATTTCCCCTCTCTGTCTGTTTGCTTCTGAAACATGAGAGGCTACAGTGCTTATGAAGTCCCTCTCAGGGTTTTGTTGGAATTGGACTCAAATGCTGTAGATCCCCTCTTCCTTGTGGATCATTCCAAGGGCTTTGTTGCTGAAAAGGGAGAAATTAAACTGCACCACAATGGGAAAGAGGAACAGGCGATCAGGATTACACGACAGGCTACTCATTTTCCAGTAGTTAGCCAAGCTAGACAAAGCCTGGCTAGGACCACATCAATGGGATTTCAATATTGTGCAGTTGAGCCATCTATAAAATAAATATTCAAATGGGAAAGTTGTCAACCTCTTTGATCAGGAAAAATAGGATTTTAATTCGGTACAATTCTACACCATAAATTCATTGGATTCAAATGAACGTTTTACATTCCTAAAAGGGTGTGTGTGCGTGTGTGCATTTGTTTGCGTATGAGAGAGAATGGGTTCTGTGAGGTTAATATCCTGCCCTGTCAGAACTTACATTTTTCATTTCAGGTGTGTTTATCTTAAGTGGATGGTTCTGGAGGATGACTAATATGGGATGGTGATAGTCGCTGTGAACCAAAACACAGAGTGCACTATGTGATTTATCATGGCTAACATGAGCTATCTGCTATTTCATATAGCCTCTCACTACATCACAGTAAAAGATAGATAAACAAAAAACTTTCTCTGAAGTTATTCTGTTCTCAAACTACTCTTACTCCTACAGACTGTTGTTTGATATAATATTTCTCGACTGTTAGACTGTTTGAAACTATTCAGTCCCAACGACATGTATCCCTTTTTCACTATCATTTTACAATCACTTCACCTGTGCTCCATACATTCTCCATTTCACCATCTGTCCATCTGTCCATACCAGAGCAATAATATTCACTTGTCTCTGTCCCTTTTCCACCATTTTACCTGTCCTGACTTCTGTCAAAGCCTGTCCTGTTATTGACTGTCACCAGCCATCAGCTTTTTACGATATCAGGCCCAGGGAAGTCGCAGCTCTTTGTACAAGCACCTACAGTAATTGAATTTCCTGCAGAAATAGTGAGCTGGAAAATGTCATTTTCTTCCCCATCGTGGGTGTATGTGAGGGGAGGCAGGAGCAGGCGGGTCATATCCCCTCCTTCTTAACTTATCTATCCTCTCTTCCATGTTCCACTCTCTCTCCTTTCTCACATGTACCCATCCCACTCCATCCTACTCTCTCTCAAAATCTCCTCTGTTCTCTCACTCCATCCTACTCTCTCCCAAAACTTCCTCTGTCCTCCCACTCCATCCTACTCTCTCCCAAAACTTCCTCTGTCCTCCCACTCCATTCTACTCTCTCCCAAAACCTCCTCTGTCATCCGCAGGTAACCTAGTGGTTAGAGCTTTGGACCAGTAACTGGAAGGCTGCTGGATCAAATCCCCGAGCTGGCAAGGTAAAAATCTGTCGTTCTGCCCTTGAGCAAGGCAGTTAACCCACTGTTCCCTTGGTGCCGAAGACATGGATGTCGATTATGGCAGCCCCCCGCACCTCTCTGATTCAGAGGGGTTGGGTTTAATGTAGAAGACACATTTCAGTTGAATACATTCAGTTGGACAACTGACTAGGTCTCTCCCAAACTCCCTCTGTCCTCATCCTACTCTCTTCTAAAACCTTCTCTGCCATTCTACTCTCTCCCTAAACCCACTCCATCCTACTCTCCTTTCTTCTTCCAACCTCTCTGTCCTCTTGCCTGCCCCCTCTCTGCCTCTCCCATCCCTCTGAACCCCTCTTCCCTGATATAGAAACCTCTCTGGCAATTTTCACCCAAATACATTCAGCAAACAATAGTTTTCAGAATGAGCATTAACAGGGTTGATCACACGAAATAGCCCTTTTAATTTACAGCTGGATTCTATGGATCACAGGGGGGGCGTAGATTAAAGCGTTCAATGAAGCCAGTGATGAGGTATTAACCAGCTAGAGCCCCTCGGGTGCCTGGGGGAGCAAGACGCTGGCCAGAGCTCTGCCTGCTGTGTACAGTTATTCCCCTGTAATGAAGTGCCTCTATGCGCCGGCATGGAGCAGAGGCAGGAAAAATAGATTGAAGATGATGAGCTCTTCAAAGTCATTTCTCGCTCTCTCATTCCACCTCATGCCCGGCCTGCTCCTCTTGTCCCGAGCTCTCGTCTCCCCAAAATGCCTGGGATTTACTTAGCTAGCTGAACAGACTGATGCAATTTTTATGACCTTATTGCTTTTTTTACCCTGGTAATAGTTTTGAATCAATTTATCAATCTGCAGGAACCATCAGGCATGTTGCCCTCAAAGATCAAGTCCAGGTCATTCCATCAATGCACTCAGGTGCACTGAGATGGAAAGGGAAAGGGGGAAAAATGTGCCTCCCCCACAGACCCCCATCTCTGGTGTCACCCATATGAGAATGTGCTTCAAACGGCTTAGCAAACATGCTCTTACCAGTTTAACCCCTCATCCAAAAACCCCACAATCATGCTGTCTTTAAAATCAGTTGTAGGTGAGGTCGGGAGCACTGGGATTTCTTAATATCTATAGCAGCCTGGGACTGGAAAAGAGGACAGACAAAATAAGGGACCTTCCCACTCCTTCTACTCTATGACAAAGAGCATCTCTTTCAATTCTGTTTTTGTATAAATAAGGTTTACCGTGATACTACTATAATCGCACAAGATAATATTGATTTAAATTAATTCCCATAAATATAGAGAAATATGAGCACTTTCATTCGATTAGGATGAATTATCTGAGGGACTGGCTACTGTACACCAAATAGTGGTAGCTCAATAATGTGATAATTTCAAACTAGCTTTGTTTTGCATGACTCTAGATTCATACTCCCTCCCACTGCTTCCAAGATACACTGATATGTTACCTGTGACTATGATATCATGTCTACTATTTTGCTTAACAATATTTTAATGATATTTTAAGTTTTTTTTAAAAGTTAAAAATACAATCATTTTTTTGGCAATACATTTTGGTCAGATTTTTTGCTAATTCATTTGGTTGTCCACACATCTTATGTCAACTGCGTCTACGAACATTAACTAGCACATGATGGATATTTATATTTGAAATATTTGATAACTGCTGCAATATGTCCTGCATAAACAAAAACAGTGTGAGCATGTGTGTAACTGTAGCTATATCATGCATGTCTCTGTGCCCTCTACAAGTTCTAGTAGTGTGTTCATACATTGTTGCGCCTGTGGTATGTCTCCATGTGCGTACGTGTGTCCCTGTTTCTCTCTCAGAACCTGTGGAGAGGCTTCTCAGTCGGGGCGCTCTATATTTAGCCTATCCTGTGCCATCTGCCCTCCCTGTATCCCTGTCCTTTTGCCTCCCTCACAAAGGACCCATACATCTCAGACCTTCTAGGCAAATCACACACTAATGAGCCTCTTTAAGGCTCTTTGAATTTCTAATGAATAACACTGTGCAGGAAAATAAACACATTGCTATTGATCATGCCTCAAAGATTTAGACTCATTTAATAAGTGGACCAGAGCTTGGCTGGGGCTTTGGCTGGCATGTTGTCTGGGCACCCTGTTCCTCGCTCCTCAGCCACACCACGTGGTGCTGCTGTCTCTGTTGTTAATGTACTGATCTGATCATCAGGCTAGATGGTTAGAGACCCCAAACCCTACTGTTCAGGAAGACTCTCTTTGAGGGAATTGTGATGTATAGCTACAGTATACTATAATGTAAACAAAATAAACCTGCAAGATTAAATGTTTTCTGTGGCATCATTTCTGCTCTGTATTATCATGGGGTAGCGAGGGGTTGGTGTCCCACCCTCTTGAACTGATCTAATATCGATATACAGTGGGGCAAAAAAGTATTTAGTCAGCCACCAATTGTGCAAGTTCTCCCACTTAAAAAGATGAGAGAGGCCTGTAATTTTCATCATAGGTACACTTCAACTATGACAGACAAAATGAGAAAAAAAATCCAGAAAATCACATTGTAGGATTCTTTATGAATTTATTTGCAAATTATGGTGGAAATAAGTATTTGGTCAATAACAAAAGTTTATCTCAATACTTTGTTATATACCCTTTGTTGGCAACGACAGAGGTCAAACGTCTTCACAAGGTCTTCACATGGCCCCATTCATTCTTTCCTTTACACGGATCAGTCGTCCTGGTCCCTTTGCAGAAAAACAGCCCCAAAGCATGATGTTTCCACCCCCATGCTTCACAGTAGGTATGGTGTTCTTTGGATGCAACTCAGCATTCTTAGTCCTCCAAACACGCAGAGTTGAGTTTTTACCAAAAAGTTATATTTTGGTTTAATCTGACCATATGACATTCTCCCAATCTTCTTCTGGATCATCCAAATGCTCTCTAGCAAACTTCAGACGGGCCTGGACATGTACTGGCTTAAGCAGGGGGACACGTCTGGCACTGCAGGATTTGAGTCCTTGGTGGCGTAGTGTGTTACTGATGGTAGGCTTTGTTACTTTGGTCCCAGCTCTCTGCAGGTCATTCACTAGGTCCCCCCGTGTGGTTCTGGGATTTTTGCTCACCGTTCTTGTGATCATTTTGACCCCACGGGGTGAGATCTTGCGTGGAGCCCCAGATCGAGGGAGATTATCAGTGTTCTTGTATGTCTTCCATTTCCTAATAATTGCTCCCACAGTTGATTTCTTCAAACCAAGCTGCTTACCTATTGCAGATTTAGTCTTCCCAACCTGGTGCAGGTCTACAATTTTGTTTCTGGTGTCCTTTGACAGCTCTTTGGTCTTGGCCATAGTGGAGTTTGGATTGTGACTGTTTGAGGTTGTGGAGGTCTTTTATACTGATAACAAGTTCAAACAGGTGCCATTAATACAGGTAACGAGTGGAGGACAGAGGAGCCTCTTAAAGAAGAAGTTACAGATCTGTGAGAGCCAAAAATCTTGCTTGTTTGTAGGTGACCAAATACTTATTTTCCACCATAATTTGCAAATAAATTCATAAAAAAATCCTACAATGTCATTTTCTGGATTTTTTTTCTCGTTTTGTCTATCACAGTTGAAGTGTACCTATGAGGAAAATTACAGGCCTCTCTCATCTTTTTAAGTGGGAGAACTTTCACAATTGGTGGCTGACTAAATACTTTTTGCCCCACTTTATATGTATACGGTATCTTAGCTCCCGAGTGGCGCAGTGGTCTAAGGCACTGCATTTCAGTGCAAGAGGCATCACTACAGTTCCTGGTTTGAATCCAGGCTGTGTCACATCTGGCTGTGATTGGGAGTTCCATAGGGCGGCGCACAATTGGCCCAGTGTCATCTGGGTTTGTAAATAAGAATTTGTTCTTAACTGACTTGCCTAGTTAAATAAAGGTAAAATATATGATCTTGAATATAGTTACCTTTTTGTTTTATATTGACTGGTGGGCAGTTTGGTATCAAAGGTTGTAAGATACAGTATGTTCCTCATTAGCTAGGCCACTGAATTCATCTGGTACTGAGCTGCATTCTGTAAAACCAAAGGAGCCCAACCACCTTGTGGTCCCTATTAATTCTCTCCTAATATATTGAAATATTATGCAACATGTTTAAGTCATAGATGAGAAAGATCGAGGTGGAGGCAGGTGATTGATTATTTGATGACACTTGCTGGTAGTTTTTAACATCCTTTTAAGGCAGTGCTTCTGGGCCACTGGGGTATTGGACAGAGGACAGTGGTCATTCTGTAGGGCAAAGCCTGATGAATATTGAAAATGTATCTTACATGCAACTGTGCCAAGGGTGCTCATAGTAGACCCTGTAGTGGTGAATACTGAAGCTACCAGACATGTAGTTTATACTGTTTATATTGAAAAATTAAGTAAGCTAGATTTCCAACGGCAACAATCTATTGATAGCGATCAGTTATCAATATATATTTTTCTTGTTACTCCATAGTTACATTTAGACAATTGTATACCATCTCAATTGACTGATAAACATTCTGTATACCTCAGCATATTATCCACAGTCCATATGATGCAACACGTGAAGGAGTGGATTCACTTGTTCACTGAGGTGGTCATATAATTGAATGTCATCTAGTAAATATGGACCGGCCCTTTGAGGTCCAGTGGCTTTGTTGATGGGCTACAGTACATTACAGTATGTCTGATGAGGAGGCTAGTGATGAGTGGGTCGGCATCCAAAGCCCTCTTCCTGACCTACACCATTCCCAGAAAGAGGCCCTGTTCTCTGGCCAATATTAGACTAATCGCCCCTCTCTCTCTCCCTTCTTGGAGGTCAGCCTTAAAAAGAGCATTAAGCAAAGAGCTAATGGAATTCAGGGTATAATAATATAGGGATATAGTGAGACAATTCTATTAACAAGATATAAATCATGTTGAGTGTGAGGTAAGTGTTTTTTAATTGATTGATGGAAACGGATATCCATAGGTTTTCTGAAGACTAACAGTCATTTACCGTAACCTGCACAGTGAAAGAGGCAAAAGGGGAGCAATAAGGAAATTACAGTGGGCTGGGGATAAATGATTCAGAAAATATAATAATTTTGGGCTGACATTACTAATGTGAAGAAGCATTTCATCTCCCTCATGTGGAATGGGATGAGGACCGAGGTGAAGGTTTTCATAAAGATTAAAACTGCATCCTGAACACTGCTACATGATTATCCACAGAATTAGTACCTTTCTGCTGTAATCAACAGAGGTTGTAGGGATGGAGAAAAAGTGGATTCCACAAAACAAACACATACTGTAAGCCTACATACATATCCCTTCCATGTTCAGATAAATTGTTTTAATTAGTATCATTAGTACAGGCATTGAGAAGTGTACGTTTAGAGTTGACTGACAGGGAGACACATGTTAAGGCAGCAATAATGATAACATGCAAGTCAACAGAAAGAACAGATCTGCCTGAACATCGACACCAGCCATCTTGAATCTTGAATCAACAGATGTCCAATATATTCCATCACCGACACCTAGATACTTTCATTAGAATAACACGAGTCACACATACAACCACAATTGTGAACACAAAAATACCTCATAATCTGATATGTGGTGTCAGCCCAGACCCGTTGTTTCAGAGATAATGCACATTATTTACAAGTCTTCATGTTCCCCTCCTCTCTCTCCCCCTATATTTCACCATGCTCCTTTTCAGAGGGTGAATTAACAGAGGAACAACACTGGTTGCTCAGAATGACAAGAGAAAGCAGCCCCCTGATAACCATCAAGTGGAACAAATTATAAGTGTTACAAAATAAGAGGACAAAGGGGGGTGGGGGGGAGTTGTAGTGTAAGTTAGCAAGGTTGTGATCAATAGCAGACAGCAGGACCCTGTCTCTCTGTGCCTGCCTGCCTAGTGTTATCTCCTCTTCATGTTCATTACAGTCAGCCTCTTGTTCCCTCAGCCCAGACGCTGACATTGATCGACAGCTCCTATTAAGAGCCTTTCCCTTGCAGCTGGCAAGAGCAGATACATGAAATCAAACAGTTATTGCTTGTCATTGGGCCTGGCAAGTAAAATATGGCCACTAAATAGTTGTTGCCATCAGATGCGGATTGATACAAGGTTTTAATTTGGGAGACTGCTCCATTACACTGATGCAATTGACACCAGCCTTTTGTTTGGGGGCGATATGATTGTGTACATGATCCCTGGGTTTTGATAGGCTGTTTCCGCAGGGGCTTTGTTTTGCTTTTTATGTTTTTCTGCTTGTCAGAATACGCTCCCTGCCTAAACAGGGGATGTTATCACCCTCCTTCTCCTCCTCTTTTCTTCTCCTCCTCCCCTCCTCTTTCAGCCCTCTGTCCTTGTCCCCTTATCAGGAGGTGTCTCGGTGTAGCAACCCTAAGCTCTCGCCTGGCTACAAGATAAGACATTCCTTATGAGCAGTAGGTATGGTGACACAACAATAGCCGAGGTTGTCAGGCTCAAATTACAGCTCTCGTCTCTTCCTGTGCCAGGACGATATCTAACCTCCCCTTCTTTGAATTACAACCGTGAAATGGGCCCTAAACGCTCATCTAATAAGGATGTATTAGTAACACCCCCCTGCTGTCACACAGACACACACTCCCCCCTAAAACTCTATGCTGAACACGATCACCGTGGCGACGTCAGGCCAGGAACAGGACAGCTGTGAGATGACGGGCAGCGGGTGGTGGGGGTAGTGTCCTGTTCCCTGCTTTGTGTGCTGCATATTAAAAGTTTTATGGAGGCAATTAAATGTGTGCTTACTGACGAGGAGTTGGCGGAATGGATGTACAATTGAATTAGTAGTTATGATGGGCCACATTTCAAGGTTAAGTAAATGCAATTACCTCTGACGTTGTCTCCCTCCTCCCAAAAGGTTAGGCTGCACCATGTGACTTAATTACCCTCGTCACATACACTTTTCCACTGATGTCATTTCACAGCAGCTGGAAGGAAGTGAGAGGCTGGCCAGTCTCCTCGGTTCTAGGTGGAGAGTGAAGAGAGCCATTGATATTCTTCTCTGGGCCTGTTTTACAGCGTGAAGCATTGAAGCTGACTCATCCCAATAATAAGAGCTTTGCAAAGACACCTCGGCAGAGAGATTCCTGGGCTTGTCTCTGGCTTTGCAGGTTAACTAAATTGCATTATGGGGATAATGCTAAGTTATAGTATTGGATGTAAACTTTGACTGGACAGGGCAACATGACAGCTGGATGGTCTACACAGAGTCAGACTTCAAATCAATTCAAATTGTATTGGTCACATACACATGGTTAACAGATGTTAATGTGATTGTAGCGAAATGTTTGTGCTTCTAGTCCAACAGTGCAGTAACATCTAAAAAGTAATCTAACAAATTCACAACGACTACCTTATACACACAAATGTAATTGGATGGAATAAGAATATGTACATTTAAATATATGGATGCACGATGGCCGTGCGGCATTGGCAAGATGCAAAAGATTGTAAAAAATACAGTATTTACAGTTGAAGTCGGGAAGTTTACATACACTTAGGTTGGACTCATTAAAACACGTGTTTCAACCACTCCACAAATTTCTTGCCAACAAACTATAGTTTTGGCAAGTCGGTTAGGACATCTACTTCGTGCATGACACAAGTAATTTTTCCAACAATTGTTTACATACAGATTATTTCACTTATAATTCACTGTATCACAATTCCAGTGGGTCAGAAGTTTACATACACTAAGTTGACTGTGACTTCAAACAGCTTGGAAAATACCAGCAAATGATGTCATGGCTTTAGAAGCCTATGATAGGCTAATTGACATCATTTGAGTACCTGTGGACGTAGTTCAAGGCCTACCTTCAAACTCAGTGCCTCTGCTTGACATCATTGGCAAATCAAAAGATATCAGCCAAGACCTCAGAAAAAAAATGTAGACCTCCACAAGTCTGGTTCATCCTTGGGAGCAATTTCCAAATGCCTGTAGGTACCACGTTCACCTGTACAAACAATAGTACGCAAGTATAAACACCATGGGACCACCCAGCCGTCATACCACTCAGGAAGGAGACGCGTTCTGTCTCCTAGAGATGAACGTACTTTGGTACGAAAAGTGCAAATCAATCCCAGAACAACAGCAAAGGACCTTGTGAAGATGCTGGAGTAAACAGGTACAAAAGTATCTATATCCACAGTAAAACAAGTTATGTATCGACATAACCTGAAAGGCCACTCAGCAAGGAAGAAGTCACTGCTCCAAAACCGCCATAAAAAAGCCAGACTACGGTTTGCAATGACCCCAAGCATACTTCCAAAGTTGTGGCAAAATGGCTTAAGGACAACAAAGTCAATTTATTGGAGTGGCCATCACAAAGCCCTGACCTCAATCCTATAGAACATTTGTGGGCAGAACTGAAAAAGCCTGTGCGAGCAAGGAGGCCTACAAACCTGACTCAGTTACACCAGCTCTGTCAAGAGGAATGGGCCAACATTCACCCAACTTATTGTGGGAAGCTTGTGGAAGGCTACCTGAAACGTTTGACCCAAGTTAAACAATTTAAAGGCAATGCTACCAAGTACTGATTGAGTGCATGTAAACTTCTGACCCACTGGGAATGATGAAAGAAATCAAATCTGAAATAAATCATTCTCTCTACTATTATTCTTACATTTCACGTTCTTAAAATAAAGTGGTGATCCTAACTGACCTAAGACAGGGAATTTTTACTAGGATTAAATGTCAGGAATTGTGAAAAACTGAGTTTAAATGTATTTGGCTAAGGTGTATGTAAACTTCCGACTTCAACTGTACATATGAGATGAGTAATGTAGGATATGTAAACATTATTAAAGTGGCATTATTTAAAGTGACTTGTGATACCATTATTAAATCCATTTATTAAAGTGGCCAGTGAGTTGAGTCTGTATGTTGGCAGCAGCCTCTCTATGTTAGTGATGGCTGTTTAACAGTCTGATGGCCTTGAGATAGAAGCTGTTTTTCTTTCCCCAGCTTTGATGCACCTGTACTGACCTCACCTTCTGGGTGATAACGGGGTGAACAGGCAGTGGCTTGGTAGGTTGTTGTCCTTGATGATCTTTTTGGCCTTCCTGTGACATCGGGTGCAGTAGGTGTCCTGGAGGGCAGGTAGTTTGCCCCCGGTGATGCGTTATGCCGACCACACTACCCTTTGGAGAGCTTTGCGATTGAGGGGGGTGCAGTTGCCGTGCCAGGCGGTAGTTCAGCCTGACAGGATGCTCTCGATTGTGCATCTGTAGAAGTTTGTGAGGGTTTTCGGTGACAAGCCAAATTTCTTCAGCCTCCTGAGGTTTAAGAGGCTCTGTTGCACCTTTTTCACCACGCTGTCTTTTTGGGTGGACCATTTCAGTTTGTTCGTGATGTGTACGCCGAGTAACTTAAAACTTTCCACCTTCTCCACTACTGTCCCATCGATGTGGATAGGGGGGTGCTCCCTCTGCTGTCCACGATCATCTCCTGTGTTTTGGTGACGTTGAGTGAGAGGTTATTTTCCTTACACCGCACTCCGAGGGCCCTCACCTCCTCCCTGTAGGCTGTTTCGGCATTGTTGGTAATCAAGCCTACCACTGTAGAGTCGTCTGCAAACTTGATGATTGAGTTGGAGGCGTGCATGGCCATGCAGTCATGGGTGAACAGGAAGTACAGGAGATGGCTAAGAACGCACCCTTGTGGGGCAACACTGTTGAGGATCAGCAGGGTGGAGATGTTGTTTCTTACCTTCACTACCTGGGGGCGGCCTGTCAGAAAGTCCAGGACCAAGTTGCTTAGGGCAGGGTCGAGACCCAGGGTCCCAAACTTAATGATAAGTTTGGAGGGTACTATGGTGTTGAATGCTGAGCTGTAGTCAATGAACAGCATTCTTACATAGGTATTCCACTTGTCCAGATGGGATAGGGCAGTGTTCAGTGTGATGGCGATTGCATCGTCTGTGGACCTATTGGGGTGGTAAGCAAATTGGAGTGGGTCTAGGCTATCAGGTAGGGTGGAGGTGATATGATCCTTGACTAGTCTCTCAAAGCTCTTCATGATGACAGAAGTGAGTGCTACGGGGCGATAGTCATTTTGTTCAGTTACCTTATCTTTCTTGGGAACAGGAACAGTGGTGGCCATCTTGAAGAATGTGGGGACAGCAGACTGGGATAGGGATTGATTGAATATGTCCGTAAACACACCAGCCAACTGGTCTGCGCATGCCCCGAGGACGCGGCTAGGGATGCCGTCTGGGCAGGCAGCCTTGCGAGGGTTAACACGTTTAAATGTTTTACTCATGTTGGCCATGTTGAAGGAGAGCCCACAGTCTTTGGTAGCGCGCCATGTCGTTGTAACTGTATTGTCCTCAAAGCGCACAAAGAAGTTGTTTAATTTGTCTGGGAGCGAGACATCGATGTCCGCGACGGTGCTGGTTTTCTTCTTGTAATCCGTGATTGTCTGTAGATCCTGCCACATACGTCTCGTGTTTGAGCCGTTGAATTGCGACTCTACTTTGTCTCTATACTGACGCTTTGCTTGTTTGATTGCCTTGCGGAGGGAATAGCTAATAGCTGTTTGTATTTGGTCATGTTTCCAGTCACCTTGCCATGATTAAATGGAGTGGTTCGCGCTTTCAGTTTTGCGTGAATGCTGCCCTCAATCCACGGTTTCTGGTTTGGGAATGTTTTAATAGTCACAATGGGTACAACATCTCCAATGTACTTCCTAATAAACTCACTCACCGAGTCAGTGTATACGTCAATGTTATTGTCTGAGGCTACCCGGAACATATCCCAGTCCACGTGATTGGAGCAATCTTGAAGTGTGGAATCCAAATGGTCAGACTAGTGTTGGATAGACCTAAGCACGGGTACGACCTGTTTTAGTTTTTGCCTATAGGAGGGGAGCAACAAGATGGAGTCATGGTCAGATTTGCCGAATGGGGGCGGGGGAGGGCCTTGTATTCATCACGGAAGTTAGAATAGCAGTGGTCCAATGATTTGCTCGAGCGGGTGCAACAATCAATGTGCTGGTAGAATTTGGATAACCTTGTTCTCAAATTAGCTTTGTTAAAATCCCCAGCTACAATAAATGCGGCCTCAGGGTGGGTATATGGTTTCCAGATTACATAGAGTCTAGTGAAGTTATTTCAGGGCCGTCGAGGTATCTGCTTGGGGGGGGATATACACGGCTGTGACTATAATCGAAGAGAATTCTCTTGGAACATAATGCGGCCAGCATTTGATTGTAAGGAATTCTAGATCAGGTGAACAAAAGGACTTGAGTTCCTGTATGTTGTTATGATTACACCATGAGTTGTTAATCATGATGCATACACCACCGCCCTTCTTCTTACCAGAGAGATGTTTGATTATGTCGGCGCCACGCATGAAGAAACCCGGTGGGTGTATCGACTCTGACAACATATCCCGAGTGAGCCATATTTCTGTGAAACAGAGAATGTTACAATCTCTGATGTCTATCTGGAAGACAACTAGTGCCCTAATTTCATCACCTTGTTGTCTAGAGACTGGCCATTGGCGAGTAGTATGCTCGGAAGTGGTAGATGGTGTGCTCGACTTCTATGTCTGACCAGGAGGCCGCCTCGTTTGCCTCTCCTGTGGCGACGACGTTGTTTTGGGTCGGCCTCTGGGATTAGAACCCATGTCCAGGGTGGAGATCCGAACAAAGGATCCGCTTCGGGAAAGTCGTATTCCTGGTCGTAATGTTGGTAAGTTGACGTCGCTCTTATATCCAGTAGTACTTCCCGGCTCTATGTAATAACACTTAAGATTATCTGGGCAAACAATGTAAGGAATAATACATAAAAATAAAAATAATTACTACATAGCTTCCTAAGGACGTGAAGCGAGGCGACCATCTCTGTGGGCGCCATCTTGCAAGGAAACACCAAGGAAAATGGCCCGGATAAAATGTATATGGAACTTTTCATGGCTTACTTTGGCCTTGGTTATGGAGGGTAAAAATTATTCCAGATTGCATCTCTTTCCACAGAAGCCCACTGATCACTAGATCTATATGACTGTTTGACAGAGTGGGAAATATATAAGATGATGAACTTTGTGAGTAACAGTTTGTAATTTTCTCTCTGAGAGGTCTGAGGTCACTCTCCAGAGTACTGATGAACTTTGATAAGTACATTTTGTGAGTAACAGTTTGTAAGTTTCTCTCTGAGAGGTCTAAGGTCATTCTCCAGAGTACTGAAACAATACATCAAAGCAATTCTCTAACTGCCAGGCCGTTGACAGCGATAAGTGACCCTTGTATCAAGGGTCTGCCTCATATGATCTCTCTCTCAAAAGTATTTTTGTCTCCCTCACAGAGCAGTTTACATGGCCTCCCTCCCTCTCCCTCTCCCTTTCCCTCATCTCCACTCCCTCAGAAACAGTTGATTAGTACTGAGCTCTTAGGCATCGTCATTTGCCAGTGATAGAAGCTCAGCAGCCAGTGTGAATCTGGTGTCCTTGCAGATTTAGTGGTCACTTCCCTCAACTTTGGCCATTAACCTGAGTACAGCAGGCAGTTGGCCCCCCTCTGAGCACCATGGGTACATTTATTACCCAGGGACACTCTAATGGATCCCAGTTAAGGTGTGTTAACAATTTTTCTATTGATTAATAGGAGGAGAATGATAGCCAGACTAACATAGCCCAGACGATTTAGTGGCTTTTAAGGTAGTAGCGATGAATATAATGCTTTCGAAAGAGCTTCTGGACATTATATATATGACACCTGCTACATTAAGCTACATTAAGGTTTAATACATCTTCATTACTGGCACTTTGCCCAACCCCTTCAAGGTTGAAATAGAGATCCAGCTTTCATTAGACTACCCATCATCGCTCTATGGAGAGATATTAAATAATAATGTAATTGTTGAAACAGTTCTGCCTTAGTTTTTAATGTTAATCGATGTATTAAATATTAAACAATTCCATAACAGGAGTTTGAGCCGCTCCCACCAGGAC
This sequence comes from Oncorhynchus clarkii lewisi, assembly GCF_045791955.1. Lineage (NCBI taxonomy): Eukaryota > Metazoa > Chordata > Actinopteri > Salmoniformes > Salmonidae > Oncorhynchus > Oncorhynchus clarkii. Next base: position 20,171,421 of record NC_092158.1, read on the forward strand.
AATGCAGGAAAATGCTGCAGCAGCATCAGGCTAATCTACGCTCTCTCTCTCTTCCTGTAATTAGGCAAAGTAGAGGATGATGACAAACCCTGACCCCTGACCCCTGGCCTGCTACTTCTGGCTGCTGCTGCCTGGGAGAACCAGAGAGGAAAGAGCTGTAAAGTAGCTGTTGAATCAGAGGTACTGGAACTCATGTGGAAGCACATTTCAATAGGTCATTTTAGTCTTTCCTTATAAGACTCAGCATGCCTGCTACTGTAGTTATAAGACTTAGCATCCCTGCTGCTGTAGTTATTTTGAATGGTCACTTGTTAGCCTCAGTTTGGAGTGCCTGAAAATGTACAGTGACTACAATTTATGGAATGGCTAGTAAATTAATTCACACATCCAGTCTACCTTTTGATAATGTGTTGAAGAGGCAATGAAAATCATGTAACATTTGTATCATGTCATCCCTAAAGCATGCAAGCATCATTATTTTACTCTGTGTTGACATTTGTACTCGTATTTCATATGAATTATAGATTTGCAAATATGTGTTCAACCTCAAACAAACACTCAATTCTATATGGACAGAGGGCAAGAAACTCTCGAAGGGAATAGCTAAAGAGAAAATCCATCCCCAGAACATTAAAAGTAGAAGACCAAACCATGTTGGATGAGAGAGTCGTTTTGGCTGCCGCACACGACGCAGCAAAAATAAACGACACAGTGAGCTTACGTCAGACTGGCTAGTGCGGGGAGCGTTCAGCGGTGCCCTGTGTGTAGAAAGAAAACAGCCTGACCTACAGGAGGCCCGGGACCGGCTCAGCCGCCCAGATATTCAACCCCAGAGCACTATTGCTTTTCCCTTCAAAGCACCAAAAAGTTTCATGTTTGGTTTGCAAATCTTTTGATGAGTGTCTCCTTCAATTATTTTTTGGGCTCACAAAGTCAGACCAATGAGTATTATTATGTGGTGGTAGATGTTTGATTAACTCACCTGTCTATTATTGGCCAGTTTATTTGGCTTTGGAGTATTTTTGTTGCGGTGAGGGGATGGGGGGAGAAAAGTAACAAACATGGCAAAAATGTGAAGAGAAAGTTTAAAAATGCCACTACTGACTATGATGGGTTGGAGCAATTATAGAAGGAATAGCATTTCATTCATTTATTGTTCAATGCCACATTAGCAATCTGCAACGTTTGGGAATTGCTGCCAATAGAGGCTGCTCTGGGCAGATGGGCAGGCCCGTAAGAAGGATCCATTGCCACATAAATTCCCTGTTGCCACCAAAAGAGAAAGGAGAAACAACACTAACAGTGGTTTATGGCTGGGCTAGGATGATGCCAAAAGCAACAGTTCATACTTTTTTCCCCCAATCAGACATGTGAGGGATCAATATAGATGTTCTCTCTTTCCCATTATTAAACAGAGGAAATAGATGGTGGTATGCATGACCATGATACAAAAAACACTGGTCAAAGGTATGTCTTAACAATTCAGATGATTACATTACTGAGGAACTAGGTGGGTAGGTATGTTGGATTGTCAATTTTGCTGTTGTATTGCTGTTGTCTCTCAAAACCATGAGCATCCAAAAATTTTTTTGTAGAGCTTTTTACTGACCCCCATTCTTACCCCTCACCTGTCAGAATAGTAGATTGCATTTTGATATCCAAAATAGCCTTTGTTTGAGTTTAAATGAGAATGTTTGTATTTCCACATAATTTGTGTATGTAAATGGTTGCTGGAGTCCTGGCAAACAGATGTTGAGGAGGCCACACTCAGATCTGCAGCACCTGCTTATTTAAACAGAGGCCTGTTGATGCCTGGGTCTCGCCTGTTTTCTTTCCAGAGGCACCTTGCTGCATCGCATAAGTTGTGGTCCTGTGTGTGGTAGGTCCAGCATGTCCCATTATCTATAGACCCCTGAGGACACTTTGAAGGTATGGCCAAGTTAGCGTTTGTTTTTGGGCAAGAAGTCCATCTATGAGAACCCTGTGATAGAGATGCAATGAGAAAAAAAAGAGAAATAGGATTTACTTTTATGGTGGTATGGTATGCTTTCTTATATCTCATAGCGTTGCTTGAACTACACTTGAATCATTTTGTTATTTTACAACTAGAAACTCATAATTCATACCCGTTTAAATTGAAGTATAATGTTTTGGGGGAAAATATATTCCTTAGCCACATAAACAAATGTACATTGATGTAATAATAATGTCACAGTGAATAGCTGACATGCACCACCTTAAAAAACAAACAATTTAAATAGTTTTGTTCCAAAACGCTATATATCCATTTTCATAAATATTGGTTAATTGACTTTATTGTTTAAAGAAATTATGAAAGTGATTGGTGTGTTTCTTCAGTATCTAATTATGGCATGGGGTTGTTCAATGACAGTATTTGTTTAAAATCAATTGATTGTTTCATTTCAGAGAGACAAATAGTCATGATTTTCTTTTTGCTAAATGTGGTATATATCCTCAGAGAAATACATATCACAGACAAATATACAGGATTCGATCATTCCATTACAGCCAAAACATTTATATACAGTGTTTTGTAAAAAAATTATTAAAAAAAAACATTTTCATGCATATCTAAAATCTGTGAAAAAAACATCTGAGAAAAGTAATATTTTACACACACATGAAGGTGCCCATAAGCAATCATTTCTGATGAAAAAACACAGATGTACATTTTTGTGTGGATATTGCGTTTTGGAAATAAACTCTTCAATTATAGGTTATCCTGATCCCTTTGTTTTCAACAGTGAGATGCTGTGAAAAGCAATCGTTCAACCACAAGTAGCATAATATTATCCAGACCGTTGTCAGACCCCAGCCCAGCGGCAGCAGCCAGGCACCATAACAAGTGTATCTATTGCAAGCAGACATTTACAGAGACTGCGCTTCATTCTCTGTCCTCAATCTTCACAATTGACTTGTCATGTATTTTCCAGCTAATTAGGTCTTTTAAAATGGGGGCTATGTAAAGCCTGCATTGATCAGAGCATGCTGCTAAATTGACCGTAAATGCTGCCATTCAATCTGGGACAATTACCTCCCTATAGCAAGAATTAGGATTCATTAATGATACTTATTGTAAACAGGAGAGTGACGGAAGGGTGACATGTATGTATTCATGTGAGATATCAGCAACCTGTTTCACAGTGGTAAGGTTGACCTTTTCTTCAGGCTCACAGGCTGAGTTAAATAGAGAGAGGTCAAGGGTGAGAGTGCAATGAGAGGGTGTGGGTGGGACAAAGGCTTCCATACATTTGTTTTTATTTCTCTGCCTTTTCCCCTATACTAGACACATCTGGTATTTAGAACATCCTCCACATTATTTAAGCAATCAGGCTCGTGGATTATCGTAAATAACACTTGCTTAAGTTCTTAGGCATGACACCAAGCTTAAGAATATCCTTCCAGCCTTAATTTGGAACCCTAGAACACTGGCTTACCCTTTGACTTTTGACTACCTCAGCTCTCCCATGTCTACCTCAGCTCTCCTCCGTCCTACCTCTCCTCTGTCCTACCTCAGCTCTCCTCTGTCCTACCCCTCCCCTGTTTAGCTCAGCTCTCCCTGTCCTACCCCTCCCCTGTTTAGCTCAGCTCTCCCTGTCCTACCTCAGCTCTCCGTCCTACCTCAGCTCTCCTCCATCCTACTGCAGCTCTCCTCCGTCCTACCTCAGCCCTCCTCCGTCCTACCTCAGCCCTCCTCTGTCCTACCTCAGCTCTCCTCTGACGTACCTCAGCTCTCCTCTGACGTACCTCAGCTCTCCTCTGACCTCCCTCAGCTTTTATGGTTTTGATTGAAGTAATTTTGATGAGGAGGTAGTGGTACCTTGTCTACATGGTGCAACTCATTTTCTAATTGAAAAATCAGGTCTCATGACTGGGAATCCCCATTGCCAATTCACAGTCCTATGTCTATGGAGAGATGTATTCTATCACACTGCCTCTCTATCTTACATCAGATATTTATAGACTTCAGTCACACATCGACTGAGAACAGAACAGAGCTCTTCAGAAGGAACCAAATCCTTCATCGTAATTCCCTCTGGGAGTCCCATCCTGTTGCTGAAATGTCTTCTGTCAGAGCCTCTAAAGGTGAGCAATAACAAATCTCCAGCCTAATGGCCAGTGAATTAAGCCTTCAGGCAGTATAGACAGCCAGGGGGAGAATGGAGGAGAATGTAGGCTCTAGCTGAACAGGTAACTCAGGTTAGTCCCAATCCCCCATTCTCTGTTCTCTGTCTCTCTCTCCATCACCAGACAGACCAATCCCCAATCAACAGAGACAAGCCCTGTGACAGCAGCAGGAGGAGGAGAAGGGTGCAGCAGCAAAGCCCCACGCTCTCCAGGGGGACTCCTCTGGAGCCTGTCTGATAGTTGTCACTAGTTACATAAGGGGGCTCTACTTGATTAAGGAGAGTGGATCTTAATTGCAAAAAAACTAGAGAAGCCACAAGTAATCAGGGACCCTATGCACAGAGGACAGAGGAGATCTAAGGTAGAACAGAGCAGATCTGAGGTAGGACTGGGGAGAGCTGAAATAGGACAGGGGTGAGCTGAGGTAGGACAGGGGAGAGCTGAGGTAGGACAGAGGAGAGCTAAGGTAGGATGGGGGAGAGCTAAGGTAGGATGGGGGAGAACTAAGGTAGGACGGGGAGAGCTAAGGTAGGACGGGGAGAGCTAAGGTAGGATGGTGGAGAGCTAAGGTAGGATGGGGAGAGCTAAGGTAGGACGGGGAGAGCTAAGGTAGGATGGAGGAGAGCTAAGGTAGGATGGAGGAGAGATAAGGTAGGACGGAGGAGAGCTAAGGTAGACGGGAGAGCTGAGGTAGGTCAGGTGAAAGCTGTGGTAGGACAGGGGAGAGGTAGGGCGGAGGAGAGCTGAGATAGACAGGTTAGAGGTAGGATGGAGGAGAGCTGAGGTAGACAGGTTAGAGGTAGGACAGAGGAGAGCTGAGGTAGACAGGTTAGAGGTAGGGCAGAGGAGAGCTGAGGTAGACAGGTTAGAGGTAGGGCAGAGGAGAGCTGAGGTAGACAGGTTAGAGGTAGGGCAGAGGAGAGCTGAGGTAGACCGGTTAGAGGTAGGGCGGAGGAGAGCTGAGGTAGACAGGTTAGAGGTAGGGCAGAGGAGAGCTGAGGTAAGAGGTAGGACAGAGGAGAGCTGTGGTAGGACAGGGGAGAGGTAGGACAGAGGAGAGCTGAGGTAGACAGGTTAGAGGTAGGGCGGAGGAGAGCTGAGGTAGACAGGTTAGAGGTAGGACAGAGGAGAGCTGAGAGCTGAGGTAGACAGGTTAGAGGTAGGACAGAGGAGAGCTGAGGTAGACAGGTTAGAGGTAGGGCGGAGGAGAGCTGAGGATTGACAGGTTAGAGGTAGGGCAGAGGAGAGCTGAGGTAGACAGGTTAGAGGTAGGGCGGAGGAGAGCTGAGGTAGACAGGTTAGAGGTAGGGCGGAGGAGAGCTGAGGTAGACAGGTTAGAGGTAGGGCGGAGGAGAGCTGAGGTAGACAGATTAGAGGTAGGGCAGAGGAGAGCTGAGGTAGACAGGTTAGAGGTAGGGCAGAGGAGAGCTGAGGTAGACAGGTTAGAAGTAGGGCGGAAGAGAGCTGAGGTAGACAGGTTAGAGGTAGGGCGGAGGAGAGCTGAGGTAGACAGGTTAGAGGTAGGGCAGAGGAGAGCTGAGGTAGACAGGTTAGAGGTAGGGCGGAGGAGAGCTGAGGTAGACAGGTTAGAGATAGGGCAGAGGAGAGCTGAGGTAGACAGGTTAGAGGTAGGGCAGAGGAGAGCTGAGGTAGACAGGTTAGAGGTAGGACAGAGGAGAGCTGAGGTAGACATGGGAGAGGTAGGGCAGAGGAGAGCTGAGGTAGACAGGTTAGAGGTAGGGCAGAGGAGAGCTGAGGTAGACAGGTTAGAGGTAGGGCGGAGGAGAGCTGAGGTAGACAGGTTAGAGGTAGGGCAGAGGAGAGCTGAGGTAGACAGGTTAGAGGTAGGGCAGAGGAGAGCTGAGGTAGACAGGTTAGAGGTAGGGCAGAGGAGAGCTGAGGTAAGAGGGGAGAGGTAGGACAGAGGAGAGCTGAGGTAGGTCAGGGGAGGGCTGAGGTAGGTCAGAGGAGGGCTGAGGTAGGTCAGGGGAGAGCAGGGGAGAGCTGAAGTAGGATGTAGGAGAGCTGAGGTAGGATGTAGGAGAGCTGAGGTAGACAGGGGACAAGTAGTCAGGGGAGAGCTGAGGCAGTACAGGGAGAGCTGAGGTAGTTCAGGGAAGAGCTGAGGTAGTACAGGGGAGATCTAAGGTAGGACAGAGGATATCTGAGGTAAGGGGAGAGCTGAGGTAGACAGGGAATAGCTGAGGTAGACATGGGGAGAGCTGAGGTAGACAAGGGAGAGCTGAGTACAACAGAAGAGAGGTAGGATATAGGAGATCTGAGGTAAGACAGTGGAGAGCTGAGGTAAGACAGGAGAGCTGAGGTAGGACAGAGGAGAGCAGAGCTAGCAGGAATTATCCACTTTTTGGTGTAGAGCAATTAAATTATTTTGAAATATAATATACTGTAGTTGCCATTATCCATCAAATGGTTTGATTTTATACCAGAACCACTCAAAGGCCAAAATACAGCATGATTAAGTAGGCTAAACCGCACCGGGCAGAGAGGAATGGATACCATACATTGATTGATACTCATTCCTGCAGCCTCAGAGGTACATTAAGACAACTAATTGCCTACCCCTGTCTACCTCAGCCTATATGGGTCATTCTACAGAAGCAGGACAGATTGGGCGTTGGAATTTTTAAAAATGTAATCCTATTTTTCCCAAACTTTCAGCGCACGTCTTCCAACAATGTCAGTTAGAGATACAGTTGAAGTCGGAAGTTTACATACACTCAGGTTGGAGTCACTAAAACTTGTTTTTCAACCACTCCACACGTTTCTTGCTAACAAACTATAGTTTTGGCAAGTCGGTTAAGACATTTACTTTGCGCATGACACAAGTCATTTTTCCAACAATTGTTTACAGACAAATTATTTCACTTATAATTCACTGTATCACAATTCCAGTGGGTCAGAAGTTTGTCTTCAAACAGCTTGGAAAATTCCAGAAGATGATGTCATGGCTTTAGAAGCTTCTGGTAGGCTAATTGACATCATTTGAGTCAATTGGAGGTGTACCTGTGGATGTAGTTCAAGGCCTACCTTCAAACTCAGTGCCTCTTTGCTTGGCAACATGGGAAAATCAAAAGAAATCAGCCAAGACCTCAGAATTAAAAATTGTAGACCTCCACAAGTCTGGTTCAACCTTGGGAGCAATTTCCAAACGCCTGTAGGTACCACATTCATCTGTATGAGCAATAGTACGCAAGTACAAACACCATGGGACCACGCAGCCGTCATACCGCTCAGGAAGGAGACACGTTCTGTCTCCTAGAGATGAACGTACTTTGGTGCGAAAAGTGCAAATCAATCCCAGAACAACAGCAAAGGACCTTATGAAGATGCTGGAGGAAACAGCTACAAAAGTATCCACAGTAAAACGATTCCTATACGGACATAACCTGAAAGGCCTCTCAGCAAGGAAGAAGCCACTGCTCCAAAACTGCCACAGAAAAGCCAGACTACGGTTTGCAACTGCACAGGGGGACAAAGATCATACTTTTTGGAGAAATGTCCTATGGTCTGATGAAACAAAAATAGAACTGTTTGGCCATAATGACCATTGTTGTGTTTGGAGGAAAAAAGGGGAGGCTTGCAAACCGAAGAACACCATCCCAACCATGAAGCACGGGGGTGGCAGCATCATGTTGTGGGGGTGCTTTGCTGCAGGAGGGACTGGTGCCCTTCACAAAATAGATGGCATTATGATAGATTAAAATTATGTGGATATATTGAAGCAACATCTCAGACATCAGTCAGGAAGTTAAAGCTTGGTCGCAAATGGGTCTTCCAATTGGACAATGACCCCAAGCATACTTCCAAAGTTGTGGCAAAATGGCTTAAGGACAACAAAGTCAAGGTATTGGAGTGGCCATCACAAAGCCCTGACCTCAATCCTATAGAAAATTTGTGGGCAGAACTGAAAAAGCTTGTGGGAGCAAGGAGCCCTAGAGACCTGACTCAGTTACACCAGCTCTGTCAGGAGGAATGGGCCAACATTCACCCAACTTATTGTGGGAAGCTTGTGGAAGACTACCCGAAACGTTTGACCCAAGTTAAACAATTTAAAGGCAATGCTACCAAATACTCATTGAGTGTATGTAAACTTCTGACCCACTAGGAATGTGATGAAATAAATAAAAGCTGAAATAAATAATTCTCTCTACTATTATGGTATTGCATGATTATCGGCAGGGTAGCCTAGTGGTTAGAGCGTTGGACTAGTAACTGGAATGTTGCAAGTTCAAATCCCTGAGCTGACAAGGTACAAATCTGTCAATCTGTCCCTGAACAGGCAGTTAACCCACTGTTCCTAGGTCGTCATTGAAAATAAGAATTAGTTCTTAACTGACTTGCCTAGTTAAATAAAGGTTAAAAAATTAAAATTATTCTGACATTTCATATTCTTAAAACGAAAGGGGTGATCCTAACTTCCTAAATGTCAGGAATTGGGAAAAACTGACTTTAAGGTGTTTGTAAATTTCCGACTTCAACTGTATATATACCACTCACACACTTTATTTGTATTGCATATTTGAAATATTTAAACGTTTGTGGTCATACGCACATCCTTAAAAACATAGGTACTGGGCTAATAAAGAATACTAGTATAGAACACGAAGGCCCACACACTGTTAAAGCTCCCAATTCACAGCTTTATTGACAACATTTCGATTCGAAACGGATCTTCGTCAGGTCTGAAATATATACCTGAATTCCTTACCACTCCACTAAATGTCACTTCATAAACAGTGAAACAGTTGCATGGTTCTCCCTTTATTGCACAGCAGGGATCATTTTGATTAGCGTATTTCAGATTAATTGTACAAATGTTATTTGCATACCAAATTAACAAAATAGTAAAAACATGATTTTTAACCTAAATTTAATTTAGAGAAATATAATTTATTGTTCTCTGTAAAATTTGCAATGTTGATTGTATGAATCTGAAACTTGTTGATTGATTGAATTACTTATGCATAGAATTAATTATGTTGTTCTATGTTTAAATGATCACTTTACTTATGTTTATTTTGGCAAAATAACAGGCGTTTCGATGTCATGTGTTAATCACAGAGACAAATAGAGGACTTTCGATGGATATAACTCGTTTTAATGTTGACATTGCCATTGATGGCTTCAACCATTTCAACTGGGTAGGGATTCCTATTGTTTGGGAGTGATCAGCCAATGATCAGAGAGCATTGTCTTCTTCAAATTGGGGTGCCTATGGTTTGTAAACCAAAGACTATAAAGACCAAGATTTATACCAGGACATTGGTCCAAAGATCCAGACCCAGACCAAGTGAGTTGAGACCATAACAAGTTTAAGACCAAATTTATGTGGTCTTGATCAAGAGTCCTGGGGTGTCATTTCAGCTAAACCTAGGGTATTGCTGTAGCTTCATTCACCTCAGTCTTTATGGGACTTCTACAAACACATGTCATACAAGAACTAGCTGCTATGCATTAGCTCCATCGGAACTAAAACTCTAGTTTAGTTTCATGTCAAGTCAAACAGCAGTTAACTAGCCAAAGCCATCTACTACAGCCATCTTTAAATCGACGAGGGGGCTACATTTTGGGGGTTCTTGCATTGGAACTATATTGAATTCTGCTTATATAATCACACTATACCACAATAAATATAAAGTTCAAATGCTGAGACCAGATCATTGAGTGCTTTTGAAATCTGTAGCCTATCTCTGCTGCACTGTATCAGCACAATAGACAGTGCCCCATTTTGGTTATGAATATACGCTACAAGATAGTTAGGGCAATTCACCTATTATAAACAGCTGTAAATGCAGCCGTACACGCAGCTGTTTTACCAAAATAATGTAAACTAAATGCCGAAAGTAGAAGCCTAGTTATTCAAGCATGCAAAGAAAAATACTGAATAGCAGTTTGATTTAGAATACCGACACAACTGCCTAGTAAAGAAGTAGACCTCGTAAACAAAATGTCAGATTAATAAAGGCATGACACAATCTATATTTAGGCTAGTTACAGTGGCTTGCGAAAGTATTCACCCCCCTTGGCATTTTTTCCTATTTTGTTGCCTTACAACCTGGAATTAAAATGGATTTGGGGGGGGGGTTGTATCATTTGATTTACACAACATGCCTACCACTTTGAAGATGCAAAATATTTTTATTGTGAAACAAACAAGAAATAAGACAAAAAACAGAAAACTTTAGCCTGCATAACTATTCACTCCCCCCAAAGTCAATACTTTGTAGAGCCACCTTTTGCAGCAATTACAGATGAAAGTCTCTTGGGGTATGTCTCTATAAGCTTGGCACATCTAGCCACTGGGATTTTTGCCCATTCTTCAAGACAAAACTGCCCCAGCTCCTTCAAGTTGGATGGGTTCCGCTTGTGTACAGCAAATGTTTTAGATTTTTTTTATTTTCTTAGGCAAGTCAGTTAAGAACAAATTTTTATTTTCAATGACGGCTTAGGGACAGTGGGTTAACTGCCTTGTTCAGGGGCAGAATGACAGATTTTTACATAGTCATCTCTGGGATTCAATCTTGCAACCTTTCAGTTACTAGTCCAACACTCTAACCACTAGGCTACCTGCCGCCCTAATATTTAAGTCATACCACTGATTCTCAATTGGATTGAGGTCTGGGCTTTGACTAGGCCATTCCAAGACATATAAATGTTTCCCCTTAAACCACTTGAGTGTTGCTTTGGCAGTATCCTTAGGGTCATTGTCCTGCTGGAAGGTGAACCTCAGTCCCAGTCTCAAATCTCTGGAAGACTGAATGCTATGCTAGGCTATCGATAAACTTACACAAACGCTTGTCTTGCTTTGGCTGTGAAGCATAATTTCAAAATCTGAGACGACAGGGTTATTAACAAAAGGCTAAGCTGTGTTTCGCTATATTTCACTTGTGATTTCATGAATATTAATATTTTCTAGTAAGATTATTTGGCCGTTGCGCTATGCTAATTTGTGGAGTTGATGACAATTCTCCCGGCTCCGGGATGGGTAGTTCAAGGAAGGAAGGTGGATCCTTTTGAATATGAAATTGGACGAAAAAGAGATTTGGCTCATTAATCTATATGGTCCAAATCAGGATGATCCACACTTCTTCGAAAACATTTACAGGCAACACATGATCTAATCATTATGTAAAGAGACTATAACACAGTGTTAAGTACCTCAATGGACCGTAAAGGTAATCACTCTACAAACTCTCATCACCGTGCCCTCAAGGAAATCACAAATATTATGGACACATTAGAAATAGTGAATATTTGGAGACTAAAAAACCCAGACCTCGTGAAATATACATGGAGGAGACTTAATCAAGCTAGTCGTTTTGACTACTTTCTTGTCTCTTTCTCTCTTGCATCAAAGGTAAAAAAAAAAAGTTTTAATAGGAGACAGAATGCGATCGGATCATCATCTAATTGGCATTCACATAACGCTTATAGATTTTCCACGTGGACAATGATATTGGAACTTTAATCAAAGTTTACTGGAGGAGAACTTATTTTTAACTAAGACAAAATAATTTATAACTGAATTTTTCCAGTGTAATATAGGTTCAGCAAATCCCCTTATTGTTTGGGATACCTTTAAATGTATCTTCAGGGGTCATTCAATTCAATATTCATCAATAATAAAAAGCAGTTTCTGGCTAAAGAGACAAGACTGACAAGGGAAATCCATGAACTAATAGTACAGGTAGATAGCAATAAAAACAATACTACAGAGATACAAAATCAGAGTAAAAACAAAAATAACTTGAGGAACTTATTCAAGAACGATCTAATGTAATCTATTACAAAAGTAAAGCAAACTGGATGGAATATGGATCAAAATTCACAAAATTCTTCCTGAATCTCCAATACAGGAACGCTAACAAAAATAATTTGCAGAAACTTGTTACTGAAGACGGAGTCATCTATGATTCTCGGAATGATATTTTAAGAGGAAGCAAATTATTTTAGGCAGATGTTCTCTTTTCCGTCTCATCTGAATGGAATGAATGGGAATCTGTTGGATGACTGGTATGATGTAGTTGTTGAGCGGCTTCACAGCAAGTATATTGTATGTTTCGAATATTCATAAATTCATAAATTATTTTTTTATTTAAAATATGTTACCTCTATATATCTCTATGGTCTCAATTGTTTTGGTTGTGACGGTTTCGTTTTGGACAATTTTGACTTATTTTGGACTTCAAAGAATCCCCATGGCTATCATACCCATATCAACATTGTCTGCACTGTCAAAGGTACTGGAGTCCTTAGTTAGTAGGCAGCTAAAGGCCTACTTCTAAGAAAACAACATTTTAAATGGAATGCAATCAGGTTTTAGGTCTGGCCACAGCACGGTTTCAGCAACATTGAAGGTTTTAAAATATATCCACTGTGCTCTTGATAAGAAGTTACATTGTGTGTCTGTCTTTATTGATTTGTCGAAGGCTTTTGACAACGTGGACCATGCTGTGTTAGTGCAAAAGTTAAAATGTTGTGGAATTACTGGTCATGCTCTAGATTGTTTTATAAATTATCTATCAAATCGTACACAATGTGTAATGGCGGATGTAAATCTGAGTCCATAGAGGTGTGCTCAGGTGTTCCGCAAGGTTCTCTTTTGGGCCCACCGTTGTTCATTTTGTATATCAGCAACATTGGGGATCTTATTGAAACAGCGGATGTTCATTTTTATGCAGATGATACTCTTCTTTATTGAAGTGGTAGTAGTTTATCTTTAGCTTTTGAAAATGCACAAAGAGCATTTAACATCATTACAACAGAATCTGTATGATTTAAAGCTGGTTCTAAATTCAGGTACAACAAAATGCATGGTATTTTCAAATGCCAGGCATGTTACTAATCATGTCATTGCTACATTGGCTGGACATACTATAGAGCAAGTTAAAGTGTTCAAATATTTGGGTGTGTGGGTTGGTGATAAGCTGAGCTTCACTGTGCATGTAGAGAACTTGATAAGGAAGCTTAAGCTGAGAATACGTTTTTATTACCTGCACAAGGCTTGTTTTTCTTTGGAGGCCAGGAAGGAGCTGGTACGATGTACATTACTGGCAGTTTTATATGTTATATATATGCAGGCCTCAACCACTACCCTGAGAGCACTTGATTCAGTGTATCATGCAGCCCTCAGGTTCATTACAAATCAAAAACATCATTGTGATGTTTTCCTTGAGTTGGATTTATTTCAATCCTGCCACATGCCCACCTGCCCACAGCTGGCAGCACTCAAGTAATCATCAATTTGGAGCGCAGCTGCACACAGTCCTATCATAATGCCCAACACGTGGGTGCGAAGGTAACCAAGGTCAATTTGATTTGACTTTGGGTAACCTTATGGGGTTAGTAAGGGACCATCATTAAATGACACAATGTACATGGGATAATATTTCTAAATCTCCAAATTTCAATGACTTAAAAACCTTAAACCAACTAACTATAAACTGTAGAAATTGATATACAACTATTGAAATTATTTAATGAGAGAACTAAAAGGTGTGCAACATGACAATATTGTCCGATTTACTTTTGAAGTCGGAAGTTTACATACAACTTCGCCAAATATATTTAAACTCAGTTTTTCACAATTCTTGACATTTAATCCTACTAAAAATTCCCTGTCTTAGGTCAGTTGGGATCACCACTTTATTTTAAGAATGTGAAATGTCAGAATAATAGTAGAGAGAATGATTTATTTCAGCTTTTATTTCTTTCATCACATTCCCAGTGGGTCAGAAGTTTACACACACTCAATTAGTATTCAGTAGCATTGCCTTTAAATTGTTTAACTTGGGTCAAACATTTCAGGTAGCCTTCCACAAGATTCCCACAATAAGTTGGGCGAATTTTGGCCCATTCCTCCTGACAGAGTTGGTGTAACTGAGTCACTTCCTGACTGATGACTTGAGATGTTGCTTCAATATATCCACATCATTTTCATCCCTCATGATGCCATCTATTTTGTGAAGTGCACCAGTCCCTCCTGCAGCAAAGCACCCCCACAACATGATGCTGCCAACCCCGTGCTTCACGGTTGGGATGGTGTTCTTCGGCTTGCAAGCCTACCCCTTTTTCCTCCAAACATAACAACGCTCATTATGGCCAAACACTTCGATTTTTGTTTCATCAGACCAGAGGACATTTCTCCAAAAAGTACGATCTTTGTCCCCATGTGCAGTTGCAAACCGTCGTCTGGCTTTTTTATGGTGTTTTTGGAGCATTGGCTTCTTCCTTGCTGAGTGGCCTTTCAGGCCTTTTTGTTTTTCTGTGGATGTAGATACTTTTGTACCTGTTTCCTCCAGCATCTTCACAAGGTCCTATGCTGTTGTTCTGGGATTGATTTGCACTTTTCGCACCAAAGTACATTCATCTCTAGGAGACAGGACGCGTCTCCTTCCTGAGCGGTATGACGGTTGCGTGGTCCCATGGTATTTATACTTGCGTACTATTGATTGTACAGATGAACGTGGTACCTTCAGGCATTTGGAAATTGCTCCAAAGGATGAACCAGACTTGTGGAGGTCTGCAACTTTTTTTCTGAGGTCTTGGCTGATTTCTTTAGATTTTCCCATAATGTCAAGAAAAGACACACTGGGTTTGAAGGTAGGCCTTGAAATACATCCACAGGTACACCTCCAATTGACTCAAATTATGTCAATTAGCCTATCAGAAGCTTCTAAAACCATTACATAATTTTCTGGAATTTTCCATGCTGTTTAAAGGCACAGTCAACTTAATGTATGTAAACTTCAGACCCGTTGGAATTGTGATACAGTGAATTATAAGTGAAATAATCTGTCTGTAAACAATTGTTGGAAAAATTACTTGTTACATGCACAAAGTAGATATCCTAACCGACTTCACAAAACTATAGTTTGTTAACAAGAAATGTGTGGAGTGGTTGAAAAATGAGTTTTAATGACTCCAACCTGAGTGTATGTAAACTTTCGACTTCAACTGTACATTGTGTAATTTCTTGACAGTCCCTCACTGGCCTCACAGGCTATCCAAAGTCAAGCCAACTTCGCCACGGTCGCACACCGGCCGACTGAATCTAATTGGCAAAATAATTTGGCTAGCTTGCTAGTCTAGCTAGTCTAGGCTACTTCCAGACACAAGACCTGGTTAGACTGTTTCAAGTTATCTCGAAGGGTGAGTGATTTTAAATGTGTACAGTTTTGGTAGTGTGAATGTTTGCAATGCCTCCCAAGTGTGAACACACACACACAAGAGACCCCCCACATCATAGCACACCTCAAAGACCCAAATCTCGTTCTCAGATGCATTTTCTAATGAGGAGTACTGAAACTGAGGCTAAATCAGTCAGTTCAGCCCCCCTTTAATATACATCTAAAATATTTGTATTTTCAGTCATTTGTTGTGGATGTCTTGTACACATACAGTAGGTATATACAGTACATTACTTATGCAACATCACTTGAAATATTTGTATATTCTTCATGCAACAATCAATTAGTCATTTCTCATTCCACCCTGATTAATGGTATGCCTCCTCATCTGCCTTGGCTGAAGTTTGATCCCATTTTCAGGTGAGAATGGCAAATTAAGTGATCCGTTTTTTTCCTCCTATGTCAGCAGGACACTCTCCCAGTGTGACAGCGGCCACTGAAGGATGTCCTGATTGGCTGACACTGCACTTCCGCCTGCCATTGCCAAGCCGATCGTTGCCAGGGTGTGAGAGGTCTGGTTGCCGTGTAGGCAGTTGATGAAGAAAAGTAATCAATAGAGTGAGGAATGATGAAGAAATGAGAGATGGAGACAGACAGGCTGCAAAAATGTGTGTGTCACTTTTGCAGTGACAAACTAAATACTAACAAAGTAATCAATAATTAAAATTACATCTTAAAGAGAAGAAATGTAACAGAACAAAATACATTTAATTTTGATAACTGTTTCCAATTAGAGATTGAAGACTCAATTTATATAGTAATTGTATTAATCGTATAAAAAGTTTACCAAAGGAAAATGCCTAAGCTAGAATGAGTTCTTTGAAAGTAAGCCTTACCAAATCTGTCCCAATCGTAACAAAATTATTTTGTTTTCATAAAAGTGGGTTTGAATGCCGCAATATTGATTAGGTAGCCTTGTTTTGCGGTTCGTTCAAGTACTACTATACAGAAGATAAAAAAGGCAATATATTATTATATCTTTCCTGAGACAATAATAACTGGGCTATGGAGGCAGGGCAATGATTGATGGATACATGGAATTCTAAACTGCTCTTTGGTTGGTTTCCAGGAGAACGTGGTTTATTTGTCTTCATATTGTGAGTCTCTGCTTATGTTCTGTCTCTGGAGAAACCACATGTCCTGAGAAATGACCCCAACCCACAGAAATACACCAAATATTAAGTTCTGAAGCACTTTCCATTTTATGAAAATGTTACTGTACTGGTCTGCCACTGTAGTTACTCAGTCTAACCCACTTTGAAAACCTGCCCATTAATCTTGAATTATTTATGTGATAGAACAGCGGAGCGTTCTTCTTCTCTGGTTTGTTCTGTCTAGTGTTGCAAAGCTACAGGTAATTTACCAAAGTTACTGTAATCTTTGGCAGTCTATAGATTTAAAAAATTTAAAAATATAAATATATAAAAAAATATATATATTAAAGTGTATTCCTTGTCCATATTGTCCATGAGTTTCTAGTGGATAGACCATATGGTTCAAAAGAAAATAGCCTAATTAATGAAAAAGCATCTAATCAACAATGGCATTATTTTCAATTATACGCAATTCTTGCAACTTCATTCTATTTCCACCAATTTGGCGCCAAAACATTGGCAACAAAGACATAGTAAAATAAATACAAGTGTGTAAAAAAAAATCATGTCAACACCAATGTTATTCACTAAGTTTATGGTTTATATTTTGGATAATGTTTTACAGCTGTGTGATTCTATTTTTCATGTTAAAGTAATCTTATTTGTCTGTAATTATCTCTGGCCACACAGAGGGCCAGAGATAATTACAAACACCTGTGATAATCTGAAGTACCCAAATGAGACACTTGTGATGTCTTGTGATAATTTACATAAAACCCTTGAATGTTACCAACATTCTGGTAGTTTACTGGGAAACGTAGAAAGTTTCCAGTAATATATCCTCCCTTTGCAACTCTAGGTCTGTCCATCTTATTCTCCCTGAAGGGGTGTGTTTGGACTGTGGATAGGTAACACAGAGGGCAATGCTATAGAACCAAAGGACAGGTTTCGAACATACCCTGTTGAAAATTATTTCATGTCACATTATTAAACTGTATAATATAATTTAATGTCCAGTTCTATTGTTTTGAATGTAGACTTCACATAGGCACATATCCTGAGGATCACTGATATGCATGTGGTGGTGAATGCAGGCAGAGGGCAGACATTCCGAAACGTGAAAACTGTGCAGAATATAAGAGGAATATAAAGCAATGGGTCAAGAGCACCATGCTGCAATTGAGACACCCTCACTGCAGTCTGCACCTTTTCCACTATTTCCAGGCCAATTGATTTATTTCACATTATTAATGAACTTTGCTGCAGCTCCACTTGTCAGGCTTGGCCTGTGGGGGTCAATAACGAGAGGAAACTTGATGCTAGTGGATCCGGCTTAAGTGATTCTGTCTCGCTAACGATTCAATATATCAGGACAAATGTCAGCCCCTTTTAATATGTTGATTCACCGTGCCTCATCTGCATAAGCGCTGGGCTTGGCGAGATCCCGAGCTCTCCTCAGCCTGGCCAGGAGATGTATAATGGCAGGCTGAGAATTCCTCCAGCTTTCGGTAAATATTTGATTGAACAGGTATAGACGGCTGAATGGGATAGACGGCTAGTACAGAATAAACAAACCTACTTCCTGATGGGTCTCTAAATGCCACTCTTTGAGATCTGTCTGGGATACTGAATTGGACCCCTTTGTTGAGAATTGGTTCAATGTCCCAGGTGATGTACATTGTTTATATATAAAGTGCATGTATAAAGTAACTTGAATAAATCGTATCAGATCTAATCACTGTATCCATATTATGCAGCGCTGAATAACTTGCAAGATATTGAAAACTCTTAGGAATGTGTTTACAACAAATGCACCCATTTAGATACATTTTAGAAGCCCAAGGCAGAATATCTTCGATACCCGTTGTTCATGATGTTAGAAAGTGAAATAGACCTCTTCCTGGGATCGTCATTGTGTGTAACTGTTATAAACCAAAGTGCTATGACCGAAGAGAAGTCATAAACTAGCTATAAATGTTTATTGATGTGTGTTTTCTCCAGTATGCACTTAAAATAAAGGTATCATCATGAGGTGAACATACCAAACTATAAGCTGTCTTGGTGACCCTGTCCTTTATAGATTTTATAACTAAATTAAATCTAATTTCTGCAGAAATTGACTGATGGGAGACTGATGACTAAGATAGGTAGTGTACTGGTATGTTGCAATTTTATATTTACATTTTAGTAATTTAGCAGGTGCTCTTATCCAGAGCAACTTACAGTTAGTGCATTCATCTTAAGATAGCTGGTGGGACAACCACATATCACAGGCTTAGTAATGACACTTTTCCTCAACAAAGTAGCTACATATCATCAAAGTCAGAGCTAGAAATTGGGTGAGGGGTAGGTAAAGTGCAAGGAAATGATTGGTTCAGGAAATTATTAAGTGGGTGTGGTGGGGGGTTAGAAGGGGGTGGGGGGTTAGAAGGTGAGGAGTGGGCTTATCTAAGATAGGGGTGGGAGGGCCAAGAGACCAGAAGTGGCAGAACGGAGTGCTCAGGTTGGGGTGTAGGGTTTGAGGATAGCCTGAAGGTAGGGAGGGGAAGTTCCTCTTGCTGCTCTGTAATGGGGAGGTATAGGGTTTGGATTCATGTGTGAGCAGCAGGCAGGGTGGGGGAGGCATGTAAACACTTAGGGTGACTAAACTGCTGGCTCTAGTTTTCTGGCCCGTAGGAGAAATCAGTACGATGGATCGGTGGAGAGAGATTTAGTTGCAGGTGGCAGAGGTCGGTGGATTGTGTATTCTGTGCAGTCAATAATAAAGTTAGGACTTATGCCTGCTGAAAGTTAATGAGCAATCACAAGGACCTTGGAAAGTCATTTGCATCTGGGGATCAGCTTCTCACTTTGGCTGGAAAAGGGCCCAGGGGACTTGGAATCATTTCCATACTGCAGTGGCTGAAGAACAGGGAAAAATACTAATCCTCACCGGCGAACACAATGTTCTAACAACAGATACGTTGGACAGTTACACATGTTTCTAACAACAGATACGTTGGACAGTTACACATGTTTCTAACAACAGATACGTTGGACAGTTACACATGTTTCTAACAACAGATACGTTGGACAGTTACACATGTTTCTAACAACAGATACGTTGGACAGTTACACATGTTTCTAACAACAGATATGATGGACAGTTACAAATTTTTCTAACAACAGATATGTTGGACAGTTACACATGTTTCTAACAACAGATATGTTGGACAGTTACTCGTTGTTCTAACAAGGGGTAAAATGAACAATACTATATATTACTTCTCAATACAAATTTAGAACACATATGTAAAACTACTGATTTTGCCACGACTTCCGCCGAAGTTGGTCCCTCTCTTTGTCCAGGCGGCGTTTGGCGGTCGAAGTCACCGACTTTCTAGCCATCGCTGATCCTCTTTTCATTTTCCTTTGGTTTTGTCTTGTCTTGTATCACACCTGGTTCCAATCCCATTCATTACATGTTGTGTATTTAACCCTCTGTTCCCCCTCATTGTCCTTGTCAGTGATTGTTTTGTTTGTAAGCATTGTGCAAGATATGTTCTGGTGTGCGACGGGTTTTGCACCCACTTGCATTATTTTCTATATTTTGGCTTTCTGAATTTTTGAGCACTTATTAAACTGCTCCGTTTATACCAAGTTCGATCTCCTGCGCCTGACTTCCCTGCCACCAGCACGCACCCTTACAAATTTGGACTTACATTTAGTTTACATTTATTTGACATTTAACCAAGGGTAGATTTACATTTTGCTTCCATGTAGCAATTTTAGCATATTATACAGTAATTCTTGGGAAATAGTTATAAGAATCGCTGTTTAAACATACCTTTTTTTCACTTTCCTTTTGTTCTATATTAAATTAAAACTATCTTACCAGCTTGGGTAAACTGAGCCTTGTGAATCTCACTATGTTCCCTGTTTTGTTCTTGTCTTTGTTCTGCCATCAGAGTGGCTGCTGAGGCGGAACTCCAGTCAGGAAGAGGTAGAGTAGTCCATCAGAATATTCAGCGCGTCCTTGAAGTCAACAACCATGGGCGTGCATGCATGGGGGATTTACTTTCTCACAAGGTCACAGTCGGCCACACCACACTGGCCATGTAATTATCCAACCTCACTTCTTCCACATCCACGGCTATGAAGCTGTAATCTGTCTGTCCAGCAGCTCAGCTCGCCATGGGTCAGTGGTGGGATGCTGCCCCATGTTTCGGGTCCTTGTGGCGAGGGGGACTTTGGCCATG